>NW_012103054.1:101629-105909 GCF_000951045.1 Mandrillus leucophaeus
AAGGAAGGAAGGAAGGAAGGAAGGAAGGAAGGGAGGGAGGGAGGGAGGGAGGAAAAGAAGGAAGGAAAAAAAACAGAATTGGTTTCCTATGGCTCTGCCACTTCCCAGCCATAGGAGGCTGGCAGGTCAGTCGGTCTCTGAGGCTCAATTTCTCTCCTGAGATGGGAGTTAGTCCTTCCTGCCCTGCCCGACTCACAGGGCTACCGTAAGAATTAACTGAGATTCTCACATTTGGGGAAAATTTTTTAACTACAGAGCTCTGTACTCACGTATACTCTTATTATTAATAAAACTATTCAGAAGGCTTTCTGTTGACTGAGTGACCTCTCAGCACTTCATCACTCCTCCCACAGTCAATGAACTTCCCCCTAAGAAATTACAAAGATTTCTAGTCCTGCTGGTGACCCTTGGGCTTGGGTGCTCATTGCTTACTGGGTGACAAAGTAATGGAAAGCATGTTATTGCTCATAAATTTTCAGAGCTGTCTTTTTCCTGCAGAATCTGAAACTAAGGTGGAAAGGGGAATTGGGGCTATTTGTTAAATACCATTGTTCCTTTGTCTGACACAGCAATCCCACCACTCAAATGTCAGCTAGTACAGTTGGCCCTCCATGTGCATGCATTCTGCATCTGTGGATTCAGCCAACTACAGATTCAACTAATGACAGTTCAAAGATTCTGGGGGTTGGGGGTGGGGAGATATTGATTATTGTGTTTGTACTGAACATGCACAGACTTTTTTTCTTGTCTTTATTCCCTGAACAACACAATATAACAACTATTTACATAGCATTTCCATTGTATTAGGTATTGCAAGTAATCTAGAGATGATCTAAATACATGGGCGAATGTACAATCAATCAATCTGATTGATTCCAGGAACCCCTCAGATACCAAACTCTGTGAATGCTCAAGTCCCTTATATAAGATGGCATAGTATTTGCACAGGTTCTATGCAAATCTTATTTATTGCACAGGTTCTATGCAAATACTATGCCATCTTATAAAAGGGACTTGAGCACCCAGAATTTGGTATCTGAGGGGTTCTTGGAATCAATCTCCCTTGGGTACCAAGGAATGACTGTATTATAGACACATTTCAATTTCTGCCTTCCTTTGTTTCAACATCCCTGGCCTTGCTGAGAAAATAAAATTACAAAGCCACCCTAAGAAAGAACAGAGCAATTGTCAGGAGGAAACCTGTCATTGTAAGAATGTGCATAGGTGCCTGGGTGACTCTGACAGCACTTTGCTCAGGTGTCAGAAGTTTCTGGCCCGTTGCACTCTCCAGGACACTACCATACATGCATGATTTCAGCAGCATCACAGTAGACAGAGAGGAGAAAATGAAGTCCATGAAGAAGAGAAGTCTGAATTCCCAAGCAGGAGAAATCTTAGAAGAAAAGGCTATTTAATAGTATCTAGGCAGCAGTAATTTTTATTCTAATAGCTCACACCACACCACAGAGGGATTTAAAACTGGAGAAATCTTCATAAATCTTTTCACAAGGCTAACACTTCTCTCGCATAACCTACAACTAAGCTTCACCCATAATAGGTGTTTTGTGTAGACTTTTTGTGGGGGATATCTTCCCTTTTCCCCAAGATCACCACTCCATCTTGTAGACCCTAATCTCTGCACTGAGAGGCCAACATGCATGGAATACATCATCTTTTGACTTCTAGTTGGCTTCAGCCAGTAGAAGCCCAGTAGGAGAGCAGAAGGAAACAGAAAGTGAGATCCGAGGCTGTATTCCCCTGACCCTCACATTTGGGAGGTCACCTCAGACTGCTGTGTCCCTTAGCCAACACCACTGCCCCTCTCTCTACTGCTTTCTCCTTTCAGATTTTGGTAACTATTCTCTTCTCCTTGTTCCTTTAGGCCTAAGAATGTAACAGCTCTGCTATCCCTGGCACTGGGAGTACTGCACTATCCCTGTGGTTTCCCTGTATCTTCACCATGCCTTTGCAAATAGTCCCTTCTTAAACCCTCCTCAAGTTTCCCATTTTGCATGTAGCATCTGCTTCTTGCCAGGCCCCCGAGGGATATATTTGCTCAATGAAATGAGCATGTCTTAAACGTTTCTTTATTTCATTGATCAAATGCATGACCATAAAAGAGCTCCTTGGTAGAGAATCCTATTTAATTGTAGCATATCCTATATATGAATTGTGTCTTTCTGTTTTATTAAGACAGGTTGAGAACCCCTATTCAGAAAACTCAAAATCCAAAATGCTCCAAAATCAGAAACATTTTGAGCACCAACACGAGGTCTGCCTCAAGTAGAAAATTTCACACCTGACCTCGCATGATGGGTTGCAATCAAAATACAATCAAAACTTTGTTTCATGCACAAAAATAATACAAATAATATATACAATTACTTTCGGGTTGTATGTATAAAAATGAAACATAAGTGAATTTCATATTTAGACTTGGGTCCCATTCCCAAGATATTTTATTATGGATATGCAAATATTCCAAAATTCAAAAAAAAAAAGCCAGTGCGAAACACTCTGGTCCCAAGAATTTCAGATAAGGGATGTTCAATCTGTGTATCCTTTGAGTCTCTGCTTAAATGTCTTTCCTTCAGACCTGTATTCCTTGACCTGTAGTCTTTCCCAAGGCATCTTGTTTTTCTTTTCCACTACTATTGCAACTTCTTGTTACATATATACGTTTGTTTTCACATTTGGTGCCTGCTGCCTGCTAGATCTTAAACTTCACGAAAGCAACAATGTTCATTTCGTTCTGCACTACCCTCCCTAGCAAGGAACCTGATCCGTGGTAGATACCCAATAAACATGTGTTAAGTAAATTGCTGAGTTAAACAAATAGGCAAGAGGGAGAAGGGCTGTCTAATTCCTCAGCTGGCTCCTGTTCAGCTTGGTCACCCCAGCATATGCCTAGATTGTCATCCTCCCTGTTCAGTGCCTATCCAAGTTCAATTATTTCATAGAAGCTCCAGCCCTCACTGCTGTTCCCCTTCATCTTCTCCTATGAGTGAGTATTGCTTTCCCAAAATAGCATATACATTTCTAAAGTATAGAGCCTATGACTTAGATTTCCTTTGTATCCTCGACAATGCACTTTAAATAAGAAAATCCAGGACTGAGTCTGTCCTAACAGAAGGACTTGAAATAACTTATCAGAAATCATCTGTCACTCGTACCTCTTTTCAATTATGAATCCTTGACTACATATAACCGAATATCATTTAGGCCATCAACCTTATTCCAGATCATTCAACCATGTAATTCTTTACTGAAACAGAGATACCTCTCACCCACGAAAAACTCTTTAACAATGTTTGAAGTGGACTCTAGTATTTTGGACAGTTTGCTGTAGATGCAACTGCCAGAGTTCCACAACAAAGTGACCATTTCTCAAACTTTAAATTTTGTCCTTTCTCCTTTTTTATCCTCCAGTCAGGAAATTGTAACTGCAGTTTTCAGATAAACCCAGTCTCCAGTAAAGCAGCACAGAAGTCTGACAACATTGTATTCCCAGGTAGGTTCAATTATTCCAATGTAACTATATATTGTATCGACTTTTTGGAAACCCTCTTTTATTTGCAAATCCTCCCCGCCCTCACTGAAAAATATGTAAGCAATTATAAAATGTTAATAATCAAGATACTTTTGAAGTTGATGTCAATGTGTGAAATAAAGTAGGTATCTAAATATGAAGACAACTTTCTAAAATAGAAACTTGAAACATACTGAGAAAAAATATATTGAGTTTTATTGTGTTCCTTTGCGTTTCCTCTTCTTTCTGTTTCCCGTAAATGTGCACGTTTGGAGGAGACATTTATTGCTTTATCTGCCCTTGATGTGATCTGGCTTCTTTCAGAAGCTTCTAGATAAGATGACCAGGCTTGAGCACACCTTTGGTTTTGCCTGGCCTGATTTGCAACATCCATAAAAAGCATTTAACTTCTTGCATATTTATCAAAGTTAGATGCTATTTAAATATTCCGTGGCTGGCCAGGTGTGGTAGCTCTTGCCTGTAGCCCCAGCTACTTGAGAGGCTGGGGTGGAAGGATCGCTTCAGCCCAGGAGTTTGAGTCCAGCCCAAGCAACACACCAAGACCTCTTCTCTAAAATAAATAAATACTTTTTTTTTAAATTTAAGATAGGTATAAAATCTCCAAATGTGTGCAAGTTAAGCAATATACTTCTAAGAAACCCAAGTCAAATAAGAAATCACAAAGAAAAATTTTAATATATAAATGTATAGATATGTATATTTATATTTGTATATATAAACATACATATAC
>NW_012103054.1:106144-126086 GCF_000951045.1 Mandrillus leucophaeus
GAAATTGTGTCCAGCCTAAGAAAAAATAAATTTTACAAGTCTTTTTGCTTTCTAAAAAGAAATAGCAAAATGTGTGTAAGCGTGGTGACGAAGAATACAGAGGGCTCTCCGATTTAAAATTTGACATGTTTGAACTCAACACTCTTGGTGAACTTCCGGAAAGCTCTACCAGCCATAATTAACCACTAATTAAATGTTACTGGGAAAAACATTACAAGTTATATTCAAAATCTCTTCAAGTCTGAGGGAGCAAATTCCATGAGAATGATTACCTTCTTATATAAGAGACTGCCACAGAAAGGCTCAGAAACAAATCTGTCCCCAACAGCTAATAATTCACCTGTTATCAAACCCTCCAGAATCATAATACCTCAGTCCCAACTGTGAGTCTGCGAATATGTGACAAAACAATTGATGAATTGCCGTGACCAGCCGAATTGGTAATGTGTCTTGGGATTTGGGAACTCCACCCACCCTATGTGTGAGAAGAATTTATGAAGATAACATGACATGCTAATATATTTTTACAGCTTAAACAAGATATTCCATGCCATTTTTGCACACCACACATAGTTTATCAATATAACTCTTAAGACATTTATCCCCTTTTGTGTCTTTGTTGTTGCACATAATATAATTATCAGAAAGGTTAAGACTAACTGACCACCGGAAGCACTCGAACCCTAGGCGGAAGCTCTTTTTTATAACTTTCTTTCTCCATTTTTATTCTGTTCATTGTTTCATTTTCATTTCGTTGTTTTTGTTGCCAGTATCTTAATACAATCTTTAGCCATAGCAAAAGCACGAAAAGAACTTTGAATGGCTTAGGTGTGACTTGTGAACAACTTATTCTTCTATCTCATTTTAGATGGGTCAGGTGGTGGGTGAGATCCTAAAGCAGTGTTGGCTGGAAGTCAGATATCTTTCAGAGAGAAATCAAGGTCACCACCTTTAAAGGATAAAGCTATTAGTTTGTAGGTAGAAAAGACATCAGTGCTGTCCTCTCCCCTAGCTGTTGGTGAATATCAGATCTACTTCTGAAAACTGTTCTGATTCTCTAATACGGTTTGTATAGTTAATTACAGAAAAGTACTTCTGGCTTCTCTGGTTAATCATATTTAATGTATAAAAAAGTATTCTGCTATATTGAGCAGTCAAGAAAATTCCTGTAAATTGAAATAGTTAATATGTACCAGGCCTGTCACTGCCTATGATAAAAAAGAACGAGTAGCTAACGTTTGGCAAGTCATTAGAGTGTCTGCCTTGCACAGGGTGCTTTTCCTGAATTAGCTCATTTAGTCCTTATGCAACCCTAAGAGATAGAGACTATTATGATGCCCATTTTCTAAATGAGGAAACAGGCTTCTGGAGTTTGCAAATTTTTCCCAAGGTCAAAAAACTAGTAAGTTGAAAAGCTGGAACTTGAATTTGAGTCCATCCTCCTCCAAAACCCACATTCTTAAGAGTTATACTTAACTTTTTCCTAAATTCCTATGTACTTCGTGTCGCTCATACGTATTTCAAACATTTCAAATATCAAGCATGCACTGGAATAACATTTAACCATATCACAAATCCTTTAAAATTAGACAAATTATGATGAGAGACTTCAACAACTATGAACAGTGTGATCTTGGGAAATTTACTCAAACCCATTGAGCTGCAGTCTTCTCATTTGTGTAAGGCCTGCAGGATTATTAAAGGACAAGTGAGAGCATGTATGTCAGGTAAATAATAAGAACCCAACAAATGGTAGTGCTTTTCCCTTTAATTCATGTAAAACTTTTCAAAATTTCAGATAATCAACTTCAAAGAAACTGCCTTGCACATATTCTCCCTCTTACTAGCTTGCATATAGCAGGTAATTTCATAAGTATCTATTAAAGAAAATGCAACATTTTCAGTAAGCTTCAATAGGAAAATATTACCTGATCGAAACTTTAGTAAGGACTTTCTTTTATTGCACTTTGTCAATAGGAATGTGTACCTACAATGGCACTAAATCAGATAAAGTTTATCCTCTTAGGTAAGAGCCTGTTACACTCTGAAATTAAAACTTAAAATAACCAATGTACAGCAACCATCTGCAGAGCTACTTACCTTAAAAAAGATTTGCAAATACATTGCAGGAGAAATGTGTCTCCTGCACGATGGAGAAAGTGTCTCTTAAATCCTCAACAGTAAGTCTAGAGCTGTGACATCCAGCACAGTAGCCACTAGCCACATTGACCGAGTATTTGAAGTGTAGCCAGTCCAAACTGAGATATGCTCTAAGGGTAAAATAAACACTGGATTTTGAAGACTTAGTTTAAAAAAAAAAAGATATGAAAATCTCATTAATAATTTTGTATTGACTACAGGTTAAAATAATTATATTTTGGATACATTACATAACATATATTAATGTATATTCACATATTATTAATATTAGCTCCACCTGTCTCTTTTTATTTTTTAATGTGGCTAATTAGAAACTTTAATGATGATTCACATTACAGTTTAGAGTTTTTACCAAGTCTAATCCAGGTAACTAAAAAACAAACTAATTATTTAGTGAAGAAAATGTAAGAGGCAAGTCAGTAATGGAGTCTAGGAAGGAGATTAAAAATCATTCAGTACATACTCAGTACTGTTTAGAGAGGGTAAATTCTGACTTTTAATGGCCAACATTGTTTACTGAAATAGAAATAATTCTACAGTAAAGAAAAATTAATCACTGTGTTGGTTTGCTAGGGTTGCAATAACAAAATACCACAGACTAGGTGGCTTAAACAACAGAAATTTACTGTCTCCCAGTTCTGGAGGCTTGAAGTCCAATATTGAGGTGTTGGCAATGTTGTATCTTTGAGGCCTCTTTCCTTGGTTTGCAGATAGCCTCCTTCTTACTGTGTCCTCACATGGTCTTTCCTCTGTGTGAGAAAACATTTGTTTCCTAATCTGGTCTTATTAGGACACCAGTATTACTGAATTAGGTTCTCACTCTTACGACCTCATTTTACCTTAATTACCTCTCTAAAGGCCCTGTCTGCAAATAGAGTCACATTCTGAGATACAGGGGGTAGGACTTCAACCTATGAATTCTAGGGGGACACAATTCAGCCCATAACCAAGGAAATCCATTAAGAACATTGTTTCTTTGTTCTGATTATAGAAACTTTCTAACTGATTAATGGACCTCCAAAGTGTATCTATTAAGTAGAAGGGAAAACTTTCTGTAAATAATCCATATTTGTAATCTTCTTTACAGAAGTAATTTGAAATCCCATTTTATAAGTCAACCTCTGTGGGTCTTGATTATATGAATTTGTTTCCCAGAGCTTAACTCACCTGGTCGGGTATGGAGATAATACTTTTCTCTTAGGACCAGTGAAGTCATTTAGGGCATCATCATACAGTAATGTGCAAAACAGGAGTACTGACTCACGATTCACACAACCCTTGAGCTTTGACTTGTTCCCATGACAAAGTTTGTCTTATGACTTATTGCAGGTGTTTCTAAATAGCTGGTCAGGTTGATGTAGCGTGACAGTTAAGAGTACAAATAGGCCTTAAAATGACATGGACCTGAGTTCAAATCCCTGCTTCGCTAGTTCCTTTGTAATACACGTAAAGTTGTTTAACCTCTCCTCTCTCCACACCTCAATTTTCTCATATGTTGTACAAGGAAAAGGATACACTTAATCAGAGGGCAGTGATGAGTGTAAAAATACCTTGACTTAATTAACTTACTTCAACAAATCGAACAATTAGTCTCCTCCATCTTTCTCCAGTTCCTCACCTGACAGCGGGGCAGTCAAAGATGATACGCCTTCCCGATTCTGCAGCTTCCTTTAGAAACTGTGCACCTAGACGCTATATTTGGTTTATGTCTCAGTAGCCTATATCCATTAAGAAAAATTAGAGTTATCATTGGAAGAAAAGTAGAAAAAAAAAAAAAGCCTATTTTTGGGAGTGAGATCTTTTTAAATGGTACAATCATCTAACAAAAGAGAGGACAAAAAATACTGTCTCATGAGTCCCATCAATAGATACGTTGGGTGTAGGGGGAAAATGAAGACTTAAAGAAGAGGCCGATTATTAGAAACTTCTAGTCATCCACATCCAAAGTGAATTCCAAGCTTGGCTCAGTTCATGTAAGAGTCCAGAGGCAGATATGGGGGAAATTGACCCAAAAATAATTCACTCAGGAAGAAATCAGGGCTATAAGATGACTTCAGCTTTCCTGACATGTTAAGAAAATGTTTGCAGGCGGGCGCGTGGCTTACGCCTGGAATCCCAGCACTTTGGGAGGTAGAGGTGGGCGGATCACAAGGTCAGGAGATCAAGACCATCCTAGCTAACATGGTGAAACCCCGTCTCTACTAAAAAATACAGAAAAATTAGCGGGGCTTGGTGGCGGGCGCCTGTAGTCCCAGCTACTGGGGAGGCTGAGGCGGGAGAATGGCATGGATCTGAGAGCCAGAGTTTGCAGTGAGCCACGATCACGCCACTGCACTCCAGCTTGGGCGACAGCGCAAGACTCCGTCTCAAAAAAAAAAAAAAGAAAGAAAGAAAATGTTTGCAAACCAAATCTGAAAAAGTAAAAGCAAATGTCTAGGTTAAAGTAAGAAGTAACAGGTTTTATGCCCTCCAATTCCCTTTGCTGTTCCTTTGGATCCAAGGAGATTTTGAAAAAGTCTTATCACCAAAACAAATAGGCATGAAAAATTTTTATTGACTAATATTTCAGAAGGATTAAAGTAACATCCGGTTAGGATTGCATACTTATTTTAATCTTTCTTGAAACGACTTCAATTTCAAAACAGGAGCAATTCACTTGCTTTAGAAATTGAGAACATTAACTGATATATAATTATTTAACTTTGTGGCATTTTATAAAAATATACCCCACCGTGTAAATGTTGATTCTTAAATCAACAGTGAAAACAACTAATTAATGTGTTCTAGATTTATATATATTTTCCTTGAGAATGTTTCTTATTCGTACTGCTTATGAGTTTAAAGTCATCTAAATTGTATTTTATGAAATTTTCAAAAAACCAACTCTGACATTCTGACCCAGACTTCAAAGAAACCATTTGTCTTGATGTGTCACACATGACGTCACCTCATCAACTGAGCGAGAAATCTTGAAATTACTATAAAATAGTAATACATTGGGCCTCTGACCTCACTAAAATTTTTAAAGCTGTGTTCAAAATAGAGATTTAAGCTGCCTAGGATGTGCCTATTTGTGATGGCCACTGAATATAGAAATACTTTCGCTGGGGTTCACAGTTCAATTAGTTTGTGCTTACGTCTTCATGGTTTTTTATGTGTTAAGTGGAATTTTATAACTATTTATAAGAGACATCCAGGGACGAGATACTTTTCACTTCTTTGGATGACAGATAAATAGGTGATAGGTAGATTGATATGATACATGATTGATATGACGTGATAAATTGATAAATTATAAGCTCTCAGTAGATATTAAAAGTAAAGGGGGCCACTTTGGTCAAACACAAGAAGGGCACTGTTGAAAACAGAACAAAAAACCTGGAGAATTATGGCACATGTTCTAGCTAAATATTCTAACAAGTTCTGACATCTGCTTGTGTACCTGAAACAAACTAGTCATTCCAATTTCCAGTACACAAAAATGTTTGTGTAATTAAAATGATTTCTTCGTGTTTTTAAAAATGGCAACTTTTTTTTTTCCGTTTTGGGTAAGTCAAATGACCCCCTCAGACTTGATTTACCCAAATCACACTTGAGCTGTGTGAGTAGTTATCCACTGATTTTGATTGATACAAAATTGGTCAAGATTTAAAAGAAAAAAGGATAAAAAATAAGCTAGGGGTTTAATCTTCCACCTTTGTTAGGTAGACATGGCCTTTGAATCAATAGGTACAATGTTTTCAGAAGCATTCTCAGCAAACATCTAAATGTCTGGAAGAATTTTAGATCTCTAACAGGATCCATGCAATGTATAGAGCTACTTTATTTCCATTAAAATCATTCTATCATCCTCAGAGTTGTGCAGTAAGTACCTTCAACAAGGTACATAGTAATATTTCAAAGGTTTATTTTCAGGAAATAAAACACACTTTTTATCAGAACTTAGAAAAACCGACAAATCTGTGTAAATATAGTTCCTCTGGTGCTGGTTCACATGAATAGCAACAAAGCAAAGCCCAAAATTATACAACTAAAGAAGGAGGCTATTTTGTAATCAAATAACTGCAACTATTTATTATGCACCTACTGTGTGTCATGCTGGTCTTTGGGGAGAAATTTAGATATGGAAAACAGTGATAGAAAAGGACAGTCAGTTGCTGAAAATAAACTTTGTTCTGGAAGTGTTCTGTGATTATCCATTCCCATGTGAAGTAATAAACATTACTGACCACCTATAAGTACCAGACACTGCTAAGTACTGGAGGTACAAAATAAATAAGATGTAGTCTGTGCCACAGATGAGATCACAGCCTAATGGGAGAGAGACCACAGTGCTCACCATTTAATGTGCTAAGCTATATAGCAGTATGATAATGAAAAATAAGAGGTTAAAAAAGTGTCATATAATCACTTGAGTTTGAAAGTAAAAACGAGTTTAAGACTAGCTTCAGCAGTTTGGGAGTGACAGAGCTTCACTCCAGCTCCATCGCCCATGTGGAGCTCAATCTCTCTAACCCTAGAAGGGTGTGTGCCTATCATAGCTGGGGTGTTTCCAAACTCTAGTTTTCAGCAATGGAACACCCAGATATGTGTTTCCTTTTAAGAAAACATTTTTGTTTTGCAAGTTGCTTTTGACTGTTTTAAATGTCTCCTTTTAACTGAAAGTATTCCATCTCTTAAATCTAAAATATCACATCCAACTCTCCCAGTCACAACTCTCTCTTTATGGATTCCCCACTCGCTACTGCCATTGCCTCCTAAAGTCACCCTCAAAGAAACCTTCATTTTCTTCCTCCCGTTTCTCTTCTGTCTGGCCCAAGTCTCATGGTCTATCATTCTCTTGACAAGGACTATTGTCCTTGACAATAGAAGGAAAAAAAACACTCGATCAATCTTACCATTGCTGTGCTCCACTTTTGCACGTACATTCTGTGAAGAGAATCATATAGCCTTGGAATCTGGCACCAAAAAGAAATATTGTTTTCGACTTTGGTCAAGCTTTTGGGGCTGATCAGCAATCCTTTTTTGTGTCCTTAAGTTGCTACTTTTGCCTTTACCACAACAAGCTTTACTATTTACTATTTACATTTACAATTCCTCAGACTCCTTTTTCAAATCCTATTTTACTCATTCACACCAGATTATCTTACCCTCTTCTTAACATATAAAACACATGCTATTTAGTGTGTTAGTTCATTTTCACACTGCTATAAAGAATGACCTGAGACTGGATAATTTATGAACAGAAGAGGTTTAATTGATTTACAGTTCTGCATGGCTGGGAAGGCCTCGGGAAACTTACAATCATGGTGGAAAATAAAGGGGAAGCAAACACCTTCTTCACATGGCAGCAGGAGAGAGAGAGAAAAGAAAGGGAACTACTAAACACTTTTTAAACTACCAGATCTCATGAAACTCCCTCACTATCATAAGAACAGCATATGGGAAACTGACCCCATGATCCAATCACCTCCCAACAGATCCCTCCCTCAACATGTGGGGATTACAATTCAAGATGTGATTTGGGGAGGTACACAGAGCCAAACCATATTATTCTACCCTGGACCCTCCCAAATCTTATGTCCTTTTCACATTTCAAAACCAATCATGCCTTCCCAACAGTCCTTCAAAGTCTTAACTTATTCCAGCATTAACTCAAAAATCAAAGTTCAAAGTCTCATCTGAGACAAGGCAAGTCCCTTCTGCCTGTGAGCCTGTAAAATCAAAAGCAAGTTAGTTACTTCCAAGACACAATGAAGGTACAGGCATTAGGTAAATGTTTCCAATCCAAATGAGAGAAATTGGCCAGAACAAAGGGGCCACATGTCCCACACAAGTCCGAAATCTGGCTGGAAAGTCGTTAAGTTTTAAAGGTTCAAAACGTCCTTTGACTCCACATCTCACATCCAGGGCATGCTGATGTAAGGGGAGGGCTCCTGAGGCCCCAGACCGCTTTGCCCCGTGGTTCTGCAGGATCCAGCTTATGCAGCTTCTTTCACAGGCTGCTATGAGTGCCTATGGATTTTCCAGGAGCATGGTGCAAGCTGTCAGTAAATCTATCTTTCTGGAATCTGGAGGAAAGTGGCCCTCTACTCACAGCTCCAATAGGCAGTGCCCCAATGGGAACTCCGTGTGGGGGCTCCAACCCTAAATTTCCCCTCTGCATTGCCTTAGTAGATGTTTTTCATGAGAGCTCTGCCCCTGCAACAGACTTCTGCCTGGACATCCAGGTGTTTTCATACATCCTCTGAAACCTAGACAGAGGCTCCCAAAGCTCAAGTTTTGTCTTCTGTGCATCTGCAGGCCCAACACCACATCGAAGTCACCAAGGCTTGGGGCTTACACCCTCTGAAGCCACAGCCTAAGCTGTACCTTGGCACCTTTCAGCCATGGCTGCAGCTAGGGTGGCTGGGATGCAGGGCACCAAGTCCCAGGGCTGCACAGAGCAGTGGGGCTCTGGGCCCGGCCCATGAAACCATGTTTCCCTCCTAGGCCTCCAGCCCTTGATGGGTGGGGCTGCCATGAAGATCTCTGACATGCCCTAGAGACATTTTTCCCATTGTTTTGGCTATTAACATTTGGTTCTTGTTTACTTATGAAAATTTCTGCAGCTGGTTTGAATCTCTCCCTAGAAAATGGGTTTTTCTTTTCCACCGCATGATCAAGCTACAGATTTTCTAAATCTTTATGCTCTGCTTCCCTTTTAAACATAAGTTCCAATTTCAAATCATCTCTTTGTGAATGCATATAGCTGAACACCTTCAGAATAAGCTAGGTCAAATCTTGAATACTTTGCTGCTTAAAAATTTCTTCCGCCAGATACCCTAAATTACCTCTCTCGAGTTCAGAGTTCTGCAGGTTTCTAGGGCATGGGCAAAATGCCACCAGTTTGTTCACTAAAGCATAGCTCCAGTTTCCAATATGTTCCTTATCTCCACCTGAGACCACTTCAGCCTGGACTTCATTGTCCGTATCACTATCAACATTTTGTAAAACCATTCAACAAGTCTCTAGGAAGTTCCAAATTTTCCCACATCTTCCTGTCTTCTTCTGAGCCCTTCAAACTATTTCAACCTCTGCCTGTTACCCAGTTCCAAAGTCACTTCCACATTTTCAGGTTATCTTTATAACAGTGCTCCGCTGCTGGTACTAATTCTCTGTATTAGTCCATTTTTACACTGCTATAAAGAATGACCTGAAACTGGGTAATTTACAAACAAAAGAGGTTCAACTGACTCACAGTTCCCCAATAATGGGGAACTGTAGAAACTTCAAATCAGAAGGCACAGGGGAAGCTAGCACCTTCTTCACAAGGTGGCAGAAGGGGTTGGAGCAGGGAACTGCCAAACACTTCTAACACCATTAAATCTCATGAGAACTCCATCACTATCATTAGAACAGCGTGGGGAAAGCTGTCTCCATGATACAATCACCTCCCACCAGGACCCTCCCTTGAAGGGATTTCAATTCAAGGTGAGATTTGGGTAGAGACAAAGAGCTAAACATTATTTAGGAAGGATATTCTTAAAGCCCTATTTTCCTATGTAAATAGGAAAGTATATCTGCATGCCTACATACATTTAATCTCAGATAATGGGTTGTTCAGCCTCCTGCTCAAAGTGGTCCTGCAACCCACATCTCTCACTTACGTAGGGTCTCTGCTTCACCGACCAGCTCTTCTTTCTCCTACACTTCAGCCTCTTCCACTGTTTCAGATTTTACCATCTGTGTATAATATATTTGAACCTTTTACAATGAGTTTGTACAATTTTTCAAGATAATTTTTTAAAACTAACATCCCATGTGAGAAAACAAGCCATTCTCTACTCTATTCCTCTCTAGATCAATCTCCCTAGCTTTTCCTGACCTTCACATCCAAGTTTCTTAAGAATGGGCTTTACCCCCTAATTCTTCACTCACTATAGTTTGTTTCTGTCGCTGCTGCTCTACAGAACTGTTCATAATGAGACCAAATGACTGTTCAGGCTGTTCCCAAATTGTTATAGGCAATGGGTAATTATCCACCTTATCTTACTTGATTGTTGTGTGACATTTGATACTACGGACAACTTTCTCCATTTTTTTCTCTTATGAATTTTATAGCATCAAATTTTTTTTTCTTATACCTAAATAGATACTTTGGGGGGTGTGGGAGTCATCTATTTCTCCCATTTCCTAAATGCTTAAGTTCCCCTGTAGGCTCTATCTCAGGTCTCAGTGATTCTGCATATGAATCCAGTGTTACTTCTTCAGGGTTTGAATTTCCAGTTATACAATAACATTGCCTGCATCAATATTTCCAGCTCTGATCTCACTCTAAATCCAAGATCACAAATGCACCTTATGACTAAAGGAAAATTTCATATGAATGTCCCATAAGCACCTCAAATTCTGAATGTTAAAAACTGAACTCGAATTCATAGGATAATATTAGAGATGTAATGTGTAGTTACAAAACCAAAATGCCTCTTGACATATTCTATAATCTTTTCCCTTATCATTAGAGGGTGCTTTTAGACACTATTATTCCATATAGCAAAAAAACTATTCATCTGAAGTTAAGTAAATCCTGCAATTTATTTATCTTTCTATGTGTATATTTTTTCACAGAAACATGTGTGGGATTAAGTGTACCAGAAATTAATAATGAATATTTCTGAGTTCTGAGATTTGAGATAATATTTAACTTTCATTTAGGACCTTCCTGTATTGATCTAATTTTTATAATCAGTTTTTACAGTTTTTCAAGATAATTTTTTAAAACTAATATCATTTCCTTCTCTTTCTATATTGCCATTTGCAAAATGACATCAAATGGAACCAGTACTTCAAACTAGTTCCTCAACAAGAGCTTCAGGTGTCATCTTTGACTTGTTATTGCACCTACCCCTCATGAACATGTCTTAAATTCATTCACTTCTTTTCCATGTCTTAAGCTGAGACTTCATCCCCTCCCACCTTAACTTCTGCAATGGCTTCCTGCCTCCGATTTCATCCCCCTCCATTTCATTCTCCATTACTATCATCAGACATTTCTCTAAAATCCTGGCTTGCCTTTTACTGCTTAAAATCAGTGGCTTTCAACAGCATTCAGAATAAAAGCTAAACTACTTGACATGTCCTAAAATAATCTATATGATCTGGCAGGTAGGTGCTTTTGTAAACCAGTTGTGGGGCTTCTAAAATTCAACATTCTAGTAATCCCATCTTTGCCATCTGAATCCAATCATAAGGTAAGTTTTATGTCTGCATGCAGTAAGAGATTACAGAACGTCCTTCTAGCTTGCTCCCTCCACCCCTTACTTACAGAGTTTTTATAGATTTGGGTTTTACATTTAAGTCTTTAGTTCACCATAATTTAATTTTTGTATGTGGCATAAGGAAGGAGTCCAGTTTCAATCTTCTGCATATGGCTAGCCAGTTTTCCTAGCACCATTTATTGAATAGGGAATCCTTTCCTTATCGCTTGTTTTTGTCAGGTTTGTCGAAGATCAGATCGTTGTGGTTGTGTGGACTTATTTATGAGTTCCACATTCTGTTGCATTGGTCTGTGACACCATATCCTCTTATTCTGAAAACTTTAACATTTGTTTTCTTGGATTCCTGAAATTAAATTGAAAAGACCAGTTTCTAAAGTCAGTCAAGACCCATCAATCTATTTGTATTTTGATGTACATAACTTAAGTTAAAAAAAAAAAATACCAAAGTGTTTCAAAATACAAACCAGTTACAACTTCAGGCAGTCATTAAGGTAAGTAAAATGCATTGTTTTGACTAAAGAAAAGAAAAGAATTTTCTTTGTAAATTTTTATGGGATACTCTAAAAGCAGGGCTGTCTCATCATCTTCTGAGTAAACAAAGTCTAGAATTCTACAGACCAGAGTAAAATAAAAACAAAATTAAAAACTGACCCCACACACCTGTCTGCTTAGCTGTAACACATGTGATTAAAATCATGATTTGGTACCTAGAGAGTAATGAGGCATCCAAGGAGGTTAGTAAACCTAAATTTGCAGCAGTTTGATTTTTTAAGATTTTTTAAGATAAAATAATGTTCTAAGGAATAAATACTATTCTAAATAATAATAAAAGTGCCTCTATAGGCATGTTCTCCCCCTTTAATAGTATAAATTCAATTTGCACCAAGACTAATTAAATAATGAGCTAGTCACATCGATGATATATACCATATGTCTATGAATATGACTTCTAGAATTAGTAAAATGAAATAATCAGAAATCATCGTACCTTTAACATTGTATCTTGACATTCCTAGCCAGCCTCCCTTAAATTCTGTCAAACCACATTTCAACTCAACGGCATGCCAAAAGGACTGCAGTCACCTTATGGTGATGGTGAATTTTTAAATGTATGGCCTCTGATTCTACTCTACACGGAGTGACAGAAAATCTGTCTGGGTAATTTGAGATCATTATATTAGCAAAGAATGGGAAATCCACGTGAATTGATATGAATGAACTGAATAGTTCATGTTTTAATCAACTAAAAAGAACTGTGCTAGATACCAATAAAGCCTAATTACTTTATATTTGGTTTGGAAATAACGAGTTAGTGTACAACAGAGATAGATTCTGTGACAGAGGTGAGAGCTCACAGAGAATGCGAGAAGCGATGAAGTGTGAGATAGAGTGACCAGAACAGGCTAAAAGGTGATGATACATGACGAAGTGCAGCTGAGAATCCCAAGAAATGACAGAGTGAGGTAGGCAGTGGTCGTGTGGAACTGGACATCTTCCCATAATGTAAAAGACTTTATCTGAGGGATTATTCAAATGACTAGGAGGAAACAAAAACTCATTGGGCTGAATTTGAATACATGAGTAGTATTAAGAGCAACACTTGCCAACTAAATCTTTAAATGTAGTATAGATGTTCTGTCTTCATATTATCTCTTCTTTTCATATAACTGTAGTGATATGTTGTCAGCAAGCAGTCCTCAAAGACTGTAATCTGCCATAATTTAACTTCCATATACAATTGGTTTTGACACTCAATAATCCCATAATTCAACCTTTAAAAATCCTGGACTGCAAGGATTACTGATGTGTTCCTAAATATATGTTGGTTTTTTTGAAAGACAAGACAGCAGGCTCCTGAGGATATCTGAAGCACTCAGTACAGGATCTAGCACATGGTAGGCGACCAAACAATATTGAGCGAGTGGATGAATAAATGAATAAATAGATGAAGTCAATAAAAATCTATGATGAGAGGCAAAGCTAAGACCACACCATAATTTTCCACATTATAATAGAAGACCAGAACAATCGAAAAGTAAAAGGCATCTGTTGGGTTTTCCCATGCCATTTTGGGCACTGCTCGTGATTTCACTAGACTACTTGCTGCTCAAGATGCAGAGACTTCATCCTAGTCATTGTGGTACTGTTAGCATCCAGGATAGGGCCTATGTATAAAATGAATTAAGAAAATCCAGTGATCTGTCCAAACTCATATTTGTAATAATGTTAAATAAGAGGATTTCATCTAATACATATCTCTTCATTGACATGCAACTATTTGTAACTTTTTTTTTTCTTTCCTTCATATCTTAATTAACTGCTGGACACAACTGGCCATATTAACTCAGTGTAAGTTCAAATTCAAGTTCTGCACCTATATGAATACATCTATTTCATTTTGAAGTCTGTAAGTATAGCCTGTAAAGGGATAATTCCTAGTCCATCTTTAATCTTCCTTCTTACTTTAGCCTTTCACATCATTCTCTATGCCAGCCTACCTAAGGTATGTTTGGTTCGAGTCAACATTGATTTAACATTCATGGGAAGTGAGAGTTAATGTGGCATTAATTATCTTTTCAAATATGCATTCCTTGAAATCTAACAATTCAAACTGAAATAGTAGTAGGACCTTCTATTAAAAACACAAACTTTTGGCAGGGTTCAGCGGCTCACTCTTGTAAACCCAGCACTTTTGGTGGCAGAGGCAGAGGGTCACTTGAGCCCAGGAGCTAAAGACCAGCCTGGGCAATGGAAGTAGAATCCTCTTTTCAACAGATAAAAAATTAGCCAAGCCTGGTGCCGCATGCCTGTAGTTTCAACTATTCAGGAGGCTAAGGCTGGAAGATCTCTTGAGCCCAGGAATTCGAGGTCACAGTGAGCTGTGATAGCACCACTGCACTCCAGCCTGGGTGACAGAGCGCGACCCAGTCTGTAAAAGAAAAAAGAAACATACAAATTTCTGGATATGCAAATTTGCTTCTTTTTCAGTTTTTCTGAGTTTAGGCAATCACAGCTTTTCTATCTGATCAACTCTGTGTTTATCATTTTCAGATGCTTTACCACCACCGCCACCTCTTTGCTGCAATAAGAAGAATCTGAGTGTCTCTTTTGCTTTTATCTACTTTGTATCTCTTTCTTTAAGAAAATCTTACCTTGAAAAAGCTTCTGGTTATTTCTATTTATTCTCCACTTATACTGTAAGTAGTGAAGGGGCTGTATTTTTTCAAAAACATACATAGAAGTAATGTTAGGAAAGCATATCCGTGCTTTCTGCTAATGAAAGGAGGATGGAGGAAAGAGTGTTATCAAGGAAAAACTTTTAACTACTTTCTAAAGGTGATCAAAAAATAAAAGAATTATTTTTTGGCATAACTCATCCCAGCACCATAAAACACAGGTGCTTTGGAAGAAAAGTGAATGGATAAGCCAGAGTGCAAGGGCCAGTAAGGAAATCCACAGTGGACTAGGTGCATAGTAAAATTTATCAAGGATGTGGTTTTCCAAGAGGCCATATCAGTTTAATTTAATTCAATGAATTAGTTTAATTCATTCAAATTTTACACTTTGCAATGGAAGAGTGAACTGTCGTGAAGATATCCTTTGGCTTGTTCACAGGATGTGAAAAGAAGTGAGAAATGCAGAAAATTCCCTTGTACAAACTTTCTTATGCTACGCATCATGCTGTGCAGGGCACAACAATCACTGAGACTGGGATGGAGATGTCACACCACCTCTTGGAATGCTCCATGACTGACAATATCTGTGAAATTTGCCTTTGGGTTGAGAAAAAGAAGAGAGAAAGAGAAAATCCCCACTGTCCACAAAGGAGAGTTGGCAAGCTCTGCCTAAATATAAAAGAAAGCAAGAATTTAAAATTTACAACTCAAGGCTGGGTGTGGTGGCTCACATATGTAATCCTAGCAATTTGGCCGAGACAGGTGGATCACCTGAGGTCAGGAGTTCAAGACCAGCCCGGCCAACATGGTGTAACCCCATCTCTACTAAAAATACAAAAATTAGCTGGGTGTGGTGGCAAGCATCTGTAATCCCAGCTACTTGGGAGACTGAGGCAGGAGAATCACTTGATCCCAGGAGGCAGAGGTTACATTCAGCTGAGATCTAACCACTGCACTCCAGCCTGGGCAACAGAGCAAAATTCTGTCTCAAAAAAAAAAAAAAAAAAAAGAAAAGAAAAAGAAATGTACAACTCTCACCAGCCACCCTCATCATTTACAAAAGACTGTTTTTGAATTTAAGAATAAGAACTAAGAATAAGAATTCATCATCTTTTGAGAATCTAGGAAGCAAATGGCTTCTTTGGGAGGTGATCCTGGGAAGCACCTGTACAGAAGGAGGGAAGTGAAGTAGAAAACAAGGCATCAATAAAGGGTATATTTTGGAGCAGGTCACAGTTGTGGGCAAGTGAAGCTCCATTCTCACTCAGGAACTTGGGAGACAATGCGGACTCTGCCTCAGAGATACCCCAGTCAAGGGATATTTACCTTCCAACTCTATCAGTTGTTGACTGAAGCCTACTCCCAAGGGACCTTAATGCCATCGCACTTCCAGCATGCCCTACCCACGAGCCAAAAGCATGCCATGGCCAGAGAAACCTTAGGCAGGGTCTCACACGACTGCTGCAGGAAGGAGTAGAGTGGATACACATGGGCACCTGAGTGCCAAGCCGGTATGGGGAGGACGGCAACTGTGTTTGCTACACCTCATTCCCCTAAGACTGGATTCCAAATTTATGATCTGATCAAACCATGAGTGAAGGGAGAAAAACGATGCTTGTATTTAAGAGAATGCTACAATTCAGACAAGACTAGAATGACTTTATTCTGAAAGAAAGCGTCCCTACTCCAAACTTCTTGGACTTCAGAAATAACTAGAATTTAGAAATAACTAAGAAATAACCTAGGAATTAATATCGTATTAGTCCAGAGAAGAAGATGGCAATGTGGGGCCCTCTGGCCAAATCCAACCTGCTGTTTCCATATGGCCCCCAAGCTAAAAATGGAGTTTACATTTGTAAATGGTTGGGAAAAATCAAAAGAAGCCTATTTCATGACACATGAAATTTATATGATATTCAAATTTCATTGTCCATAAATATTTATTAGAACTCAGCCACACTCATCTGTTTACATAATGTCGATGACTGTGCTGTCAATGGCAGAGCTGAGTAGTCATGACAGAGACCATCTGGCCTCCAAGACCTAAAAGTTTTATTTTCTGGCTCTTTACAGAAAGTTTGCCAACCTGTAATTTAGAACCAGGTTCACTCTTAGGGAATCTTCATGATATTAGTGTGTGGTGCAGGGGAGGGCAGGATGGTCTCTTCCTTTATTTAAGAAGAATCCAAACCGCTGATTAGGCTCCATCAGGCAGTTCTTTGAGCTTCTTGCATAAGTTCTCTGAGCTTCTCTGTTATTCTTCCCTTCCTCTAAATTCATCAGAGCAGAATAAGTATTGATAATCCCCCAACAATGCTGGTATAAAAATATGGTTTCTTATTGGCAAAGTGTGTACTAAGAAATGAGATTCTTATATATAGTGATGAAAATGGAATAAACTTTTAGAATTAGAATCACTGTTTTCTCCAACACAAAATATAGCACTTTCCAAACATTTGCTCTTTTTTTTTTTTTTTAAGTGTTTCCAGACATAAATTCACACTGGAAACTAATGTTTGAACTCTTGAAAAGGAGCTAATTTTGAGAAAGGAGATCAAAAGATAACGTATCACAAGATAATACTGGGGAAAAAAGACAGAAGTGTGTGGCAACAGGTGAGCGAGAGCTTAATTAATCGTATTAATCATCAGGTGTCAAGCTGATAAATTACTGAAGTCATAAAGATTTATATAAACCATTGGACATAGAGCTCAAGAGTTAAAACTGGTAACTTTAATCAGATCCCAAAGGAATCCAGTGTGCCAAGTTTAATCCAACTCTAGCCACGTGGTTGCTGGTTCAGTCATGGAAGGGGGGACTAGATATGTAAACCAGGTCTTTTCCAAAGAGTGCTATAGTGATCTATGGGTGTGCTTATAAATCAGCATTTCATTCCTCAGAATGCCAAAATCCATTCCCGAGGCCTTGTTTACAGGAGAACATCAGTACTCTCTGGGCACGCACGTCAGTTGGAAGGAAACTTTAAATAGCACAAGAGAAAAGTGTTCTTGGTAGTAACACAGCCTGTGATAAACTTTGAAGTCCAAATGAGAAGTGGAAGTGAATGTTAAACGTATGCCTTGTCCTAAAACTTCATGAAAAATGAAATGTACAAGAAAAGCTGGATCCCTGCCATGACACCCATTACAGTGTAGACGAAGGCTCTGACCTTTCATGTTATACTTACTGAGTTTTTGACACATTTAGTCAATTAAAACGGGTGAAGTGTAATTTGTTTTTCTTAAGTTTAATACAGCATGTCAATAGAAGTTAACCAAAATTTATAGTTTGAACACTAAAGCTGCCACATGCACTTAAACAAATGAACACAATTTATCATGGTTGAAATAAAGAGAACATCACGGGCATTTGACTTTATACTTCACATAAGCACGTTGCCAAATATAGGAAAGCAAGCTCCTCTCACACTTGCAATGAAAAAGACATTTTAGTTCACATTAAATATTGGTGTGAAAACCCTGGCAGGTGTCCAGTCCTAAGGAGTGTTAACGTTGGCACTTCCACTGTGTACTTTTACTATAAATTGTTGTAGCGTTTATTTGACGTGGAATACCCAAAGGATTGATGAGCAAAGAAAGGAAGATTTTTTTATTGTGCCATATTACCTTTTTCAGACATCCATACTAAGCGTTTACATCTTCAAAGTCTAAACAAGTAGCCACCTGTATTCAATCGGTGCAAGATATTTTTCATGAAACTATAGCTTACCTTTTTATAAACCCATAAAAGCACACATTTTCCATTTTATTAGTCAGCAAAGCAGTAGTGGATTTAATAATAAAACTTATAAAATGCAGTTTCTTTATAGACAGTTTAACTTTTTTGCTTGTTTAAAATGCCACAAGGACAACCACATTTATATTGTTTTTGTCTCTATCACACAAAAACAAATGGCTACAATTTTCCGTATCTTTACATAAAAAAGTTCACCTAGCGCTCCTCAGACATTTTATAGAGCAGCCAACAGACCCCTAAAGATTTAACAGAAACACGCCACTAGGGGAGAAATTATCTACTATAATCCAATACATGTATTTGAATTTGGTATCTATAATGTGTATGTCAATCATATACAGCTACAGTAATCACACACTTCAAATTTCTAAGTGCATTTAAAGTAAGTTTGTGTCTTTTTAAATATTAAATAAAATGTTTCCAATTGTGACCACCAAATTAACATATACTACCTACATAAAAATATGAGTAGGGTATTTAAACAGATTTTTTAAGTGGAGAGTGGCATAACTATACCAAATGGTAACATTTTGAAATTAATATGATGACATAGAAGGAAGTCTTGTAACATTTCAGATTTTAAATAGAAGAAATATGTAATACATATATTAATAATTCAATTGGAAAATTATCTGGTCTGACAAGCACCTAACCCAAGACTTTTACACTCATGAACACTGGTTTCAATGTTTAACAGAATCAATTATATTAACATAATCAATTGTTTCAATGTTCGACTTAATCAAAGGTGATGTCTTTATACTGAGATTCCATTAGTCTAAATTTTATAGTAAAACTATTTCTCTTAGTCTTTAGCTCTATTCACTCATTTCAAACTTACAGGACCAGAATCTTAGCCTCCTGAAACAGGCAATTTGCCCCGCATAGACCCATATAGATCTGGAAAAGTTTGCAATCAACCCCTATCTCACTTAATTACTAACAAATTTAAGATTAAAAGTAACCCAAGTATTTTTAAACACTACAAAACTAGATATATGTTTACTGTGAAATAATGGAATGCTTAGTAAACTCTTGTCTGGTGGTAGAAGTTTACCAACTTTTTAGTCTTCTGCTGGGTTTAAACAATAATAAAACATCCAGTTAATTCAGCTACTTAAATTTTGAAGTTGCTTCTGAAATTAAAAAGGTAATTTAGATGGTTATTTTATATCATAAAAATAGTTGTACATAGAATTTTTATTTCTCAAACAGTTCATGTGGCCTGTTACAAGCAAATTTATAGTGTAATATGTATCAGTAAAATACTAAAAATATCATGGATGTTTTGTTATTGCTATTTTTTTTGTTTGTTTTTGTTTTTGAGGTGGGGTCTCACTCTGTCGCCCGGGCTGGAGTGCAGTGGGGTGATCTTCGGCTCACTGCAACCTCCGCCTCCCAGATTCAAGTGATTCTCCTGCCTCAGTCTCCCAAGTAGCTGGGATTACAGGTGCCCGCCACTAAGCCCAGCTAAATTTGGATTTTTAGTAGAGATGGGTTTCACCATGTTGGCCAGGTTGGTCTTGAACTCCTGACCTCGTGATTGGCCCGCCTCGGCCTCCAAAGTGCTAGGATTATAGGCGTGAGCCA
>NW_012103054.1:131586-132505 GCF_000951045.1 Mandrillus leucophaeus
TAAAATCAAGGTGTCCGCAAACTGCTTTCCTTTCGGAGGTTCTGGAGGAGAGTATTCCCTGTTCATCTATGTTGTTGGCAGAATTCATTTCCTTGTGACTGTCCCTGTTTTCTTCTTGAATGTCAGCTGACAGTCATATCGGCCTCTGAAGTCCATTCCTGTTCCTTGGCTGGTGGCCCTTCCTCCACTGCCAAAGCCAACAACAACGGTAAAGGTCAAGTCCCTCTCACGTTGCATCCCTCTCACCCAGAAGGGAAAAGCTGCCTACTTTTAAGTACCCATATGATTAGATCCTTCAGAATAATCTCCCCATCTCAAGGTCCTTACCCTTAGTCACAGCTGCAAAGTCCCCTTTGCCATGTAATTTAACATACAGGTTCTCAGGACTAGGGCATGGATACCTGGGGGGCCTTTATTCCCCTACCACACACCCCAACACAAATTTCTTAAAGCAAAACCAAGCCAAGAGAACTTCTATCAATTTTCACAGGAGAAAAGGAGAACTAACCCTCAAATTTTACTATGTGCAGATGATTTTTAAGGGGGTATGTAGCCAAAGTTTTAAAGACTAGATAATCCAATGCCACTTAAATTTTTCCAAGCATAGAAAAAGAAGACATTTCCAAAATTTTTTTTAACTTCTGTCAAAAAATTTATTACAAAGAAAATTCAGCATTGATACATAAACCTAATAAAAGGGCAGTAAAAAAATAGACAATCTCACTTCAAAATATTGAGGAAAGTTTACTGCAGCACTATTCACAATAGCCAAGATATAGAATCAACCTAGGTGTCCAACAACAAATGAATGGATAAAGAAAACGTGGTACATATGCCCAGTGGAATACAACTCAGGCATAAAAAAAGAATGAAATCCTGTCATTTGCGACAACATGGATGGAACTAGAGGACATTATGT
>NW_012103054.1:135820-137213 GCF_000951045.1 Mandrillus leucophaeus
CTCCTTTCTCAGCCTCCCAAGTAGCTGGGATTATAGGCATGTACTGTCATGCCCAGCTAATTTATGTATCTTTAGTACAGACAGGGTTTCACCATATTGGCCAGGCTGGTGTCAAACTATTGACCTCAAATGATCCACCCACCTTGGCCGATGTATATTTATTCAATTAAACATTAAAACTGTTATTCAGTTGGCAAGAGAAAAGATAATAAGAGAAAATTGCATTTTTTAGAAGTTTGCTCAATAAAAATGGAATAATATAATGTCATCTTTAGACAAAATCTTTGGAAATGTTTTTGTGTATGTTTCTTTAAAAGTATGTGAAATATAGTCATTGAAATAATGATATTTTTTGGAATGTGGAGAAATTTCAGATATTATCTTTCTCTTTTATTGGCTAATTTTTAAAAAACAATTATTATGTATAAACATACAATGAAAGGACTATCCTTCATAAGGGGAAAAAACCTAAAACCTAAAAGAAATATTATACTAGCTTAAATTTTTCACAATAAAAATTCTCACTGTAGTGGAAAATTTGAAGCATTTAAACCCAAGAAAACATCCTAATTTTAAAAGAAAGAAAAATGGGCAGCACCATGAGAAAAGGGATGTGGTATACACCAGCAGCTGGCCTCACCATTCATTCTCCCCTTCTTCCATTATAAGGTTATCTCTGAGTTTTATCTGAACAAATGGGCACTGAGAATAAACACTATGTTTTCCAGTCTCCATTACAGGTAGGAATGCAGAGATGTAGGATGTGCCTAAGTTCTGCCATGCTGACCTCAAGCAGAGGGGATGTGTGCAGTCTTAAGACCTGGAACATGACTGTATCAGGCCATCTGCTACCACACAAACCAGAGTAACTCCAAGGCACTGTGATAGAGCAAAAGAAGATAATAGAGCTGCCATATCATACCCCTAGTTTGTGTATGCCTGGATTATTACAAGAGAGACAAATATACTTTTACCTTTTTAAAGTCACTGTCATTTTATTATTTTGTTAGCAGATTACACACTCCAAAAACACAGAGTTTAGTACCTAGAAACGGGGCTACCTTAACAAAATTTAAAATATGAGATATTAATTTAGTGAGCAGATGGTGATCAGCAAGGAAACAGATATTGCAGGCTGGAAAGCTGGTGATTCCTATGCCACGGTACATTATTTAACTGTAGGCAATAATACACATGTGGATAGATTCTATGGGTGAGACAGATTGGGAAAAAGATAGCAATATCAGTGAGAGCTGCTTTTTCCTTGCCAAGTTTAGCAGTCCTACATTATCTTGAAATAATGATATTTTTCTGAATATCATTAATTCAAGGTTAACTCAAGAGAATTATAAGATTTAGCTGAATATAAGACTGGCCCAAATTTCTCAAGAAC
>NW_012103054.1:139998-140950 GCF_000951045.1 Mandrillus leucophaeus
GGGTTTCACCATGTTGGCCAGGTTGGTCTTGAACTCCTGACCTCGTGATTGGCCCGCCTCGGCCTCCAAAGTGCTAGGATTATAGGCGTGAGCCATATAGGTGCCAGGCCAACATCATGGATGTTATGCTACTTTTAAATAGTCTAAAAATACTAAATACATATACATACAAACTCAGTGACTATAAAGTGAAAAATTAAAGTAGTATTAAGACTGTTACTAAACATATGATATTGGTAGGAATTAAAAGTGATTACACCTGTTGCTGATAGAGATGTGGGAAAGTACATACCCATGTGTTGCTGGAGGGGGTGGAAATTGTTTCAGCCTTTTGGGGAAGCAATCTGGCAATACCTGTTAAGATTTAAAATGCATATACCCTTCAAATCACATCCCCATTACTGGGAATTGATTCCAGGGAAATAAAGCACTAGTATATAGAAATAGTTCATGCACTTTTTAGGGCAGAGAGAAAAAAATGGGGTGAAAGAGTGAATGTCCATTAATGGGTAAAAAATTTGAATAAGTTGCAGTGAAACCATACCATTCAATAACATGCAGAAATTACATAATTTTAACCTATAATCAATGACTTAAAAAATGTTCACAATATGCTGTAAAGTAACAAAGGTAAGAGATAGAGAAATATATACTATGAACGTATTTCTCTAAACCAAATACTACCAAAATGTTAAAATGTATATACAGATGACGTGTATATATATATGTATGTGTGTGTGTGTGTGTGTATATATATATATATTTTTTTTTTTCTTGAAATGGAGTCTCACTGTGTTGCCCAGGCTGGAGTGGCAGGATCCCTCACTGCAACCTCCACCTCTCAGGTTCAAGCAATTCTCCTTTCTCAGCCTCCCAAGTAGCTGGGATTATAGGCATGTACTGTCATGCCCAGCTAATTTATGTATCTTTAGTACAGACAGGGTTTCACCAT
>NW_012103054.1:146720-156199 GCF_000951045.1 Mandrillus leucophaeus
TGGTACATATGCCCAGTGGAATACAACTCAGGCATAAAAAAAGAATGAAATCCTGTCATTTGCGACAACATGGATGGAACTAGAGGACATTATGTTAAGTGAAATAAGCCAGGAACAGAAAGTTAACTACATGCTCTCACTCTTATGTGGAAGCTGAAAGAAGTTGATCTCATAGAAGTAAAAAGTGGAAGAGGAGACTAGAGGCTGGGAGACTAGGGAGAAGGGAGGGGTGAGGAGAGATTTATTAAAGGTTGCAAAATTATAGCTAGATGGGAGGAATAAATTTTGGTGTTCTAGAACACTGTAGAATGACTATAGTTAACAATAGTACATTATATAGTTTCAAATAGCTAGAGGGAGGATATTGAAAGTTCCCAATAGAAATGATAAATGTATGAGATGACAGATATGCTAATTATCCTGATCTGATCACCCTATATTATATATATTGAAACACCATTATGTACCCCAGGAACATGTACAATTATTATTTGTCAATTTTAAAAATCAAATAAAATTTTAAAAGCAAATAAATAAAATTTTACTAAATAAATAAAATCATAAACCAAAGATTAGGAAACAGAATCCAACAGTACATTACAAAATTAATATAACATGGTCAAGCAGAGTTTATTACATGAATGCCAGAGTGGTTTGATAATAGAAAATCCTTTAGTATAAGTACAATTTTAAAAGATCTAAAGAAAAAATTATTTGACTATTGTCATAAACACTGAAAAAACACTTTAATAAAATCCAAAACCCATTTCTGATCAAATGCTTTGTAAAACAGAAAACCAAGGATTTTTCTTTAAATTGATAAAAATATATTTTCTGCAACTCTAAATCTGGCATATTACTTACTAGGTAAACACTACAGGCATTTCCTGTAAAAATTCAGAATGATGCAAGGATGTCTGCTATTCTGCCTTTCCTATTTAATACAGAATTAAATTTACTAGCTAATGCAATGAAACAAGAGAAATTAATTAGAAAGAAAAGAATTGAAAAAGTTAAATTACCTTTATTTGCATATTGTATGAGACTTTACTTAGAAATACCCAAATCAATGATATTATTTCTATATGAGTAATAGCCATTCAGAAGATATAATGACAGAAAAAGAAGTTTAACCTATCAACAAAAAGTAAAATTAAAAACAAATCTTAACAGTAATGTACAAAACCTATATAATAATAATAATAAGGTAAAAGATAAATGCCAATTTAGGAGAAAACACTTGGAACACGGATCCGAGATAAAAAGCTAATCTCCCAAACATACAAGGAACTCTCTGGGCAGGAGGGCATGTACTTATGCTGCGAATGTTTACTGAGAACTTTCTTAGTGTAAAGACCTTCAGGTGAATCTGAGACACGTGATAATGCTACACAAGCACATTTCCATTCAAAGTAAGAAAATCCTGCTGAAGACTTCTCCACCTCAGTAGCATCCCCTTTGGCAGATGAGGGCTACTACTATACTAATTTCCTGCACGTGTTTTTCATTTTGCTATTTGCCTTCTTGAAAATCCTGGAATGCAAAATAACCCACATAAAGGACTATAAAAATCCTTTGATATTCTAAAATAAGAAAAATATTCCTATTCATCACAATATTTATTTGAAATTTTAGAACATGTAGTTACTTAAGATATTTTTATTAAACTATCAGGTTGTATTTTTAAAAGTAACTTCCAGCACTATCTTTTGTTTGCGGCCATTAAGGCAGTCACTTATGCGTTTATTTAACTCTGATTCTAATTTGAAATCTCTAATATGGCAGTAATTGCATTGTCTTCAATCAATATTTGGCTCTCCATTTTACCTCACTCATAACTCTAACTACAGCTGTCTAAGAATTCTGAGCTTCCTGTCACCCATTATTTCCTACTCAAACATACAGAGTTTAAGTTTGTTCAATATTCTGTTTAATAATTTTTGTTTAAACAAGACTATTTATTTGCACTGGAGCAAAGTTGTTGTGTTTTTTTCTCTTAATATGTTATTCTTATTGTCATAAAGAGAGAGAACAAGAGTGGTGTGTGTTTCTCATCTGACAAAAGAACTATACCCACTTTTGCATTTTTACACAATAATGATCAAGGCCCAGGGCATTTCCTGGGGATTAATGGCTGACTGGGAGATTGAAGACCATTAACCTTAGGCAGTCATTAATTTTCTCAGAAAACCTGGTTGAAGTCATTATTTCTATTATAAGATCGATAACATACACCCCTCACCACCACTACCAAAAAAAAAAAAAAAAAAAAAAAAAACCATTGGAAATAACTTTTCTCTGGAATTTTTCTTAAGTGCATTCAACACGTAGGTTATATTTTAAGAGAAATGTCACTAAAATTCTGAACAACTTAATAAGTAACATGACATACCTCATCACTTAGACATCAGTGTCATGAACATTTGTGATTTTCTCTCTGCCCTCCTAAACTTGACTTAGAAGTCAAGCTAAAAATAAAGTCTCTCTCTCTCTCACTCACTCGCTCACTCTCGCTCTCTCTCTTGCTCTCACACTCTGCCCCGACTCTTTCCCCCGCCCTTGTTCCCTCCCTCTTTCCTAAGGGCTTCAGCATGCAAGGTGTAAATCTGCAAAAGCAGCATGTGGTAGGTCACACTATATACAAATTGTTGGAGAGCAGGTTGAGCTATGAATCTACAGTGTTTTTATTAGTGGCATTTTATCTGAAATAAATGTCAGAAAGAGCTACTTTTTCTGAGCAACTTAATTGAAATGGATCTAAAAAACTAGAATTCACATGATAAAATAAGGTGTCATTTGTCTGACACTGCTTTAATGCTCCAAATACTGAGCTTGGTAAGAGGAGAACCTGGACCCGAACAGTATCTCAGAAATCAAAGAGCTCCAAAAGAGCAGCAGCAACATTTGAACTCCTGAAAGAAGGAAGAGAATATACAAAATAAACATTAAAGAGCCTCAGGAAATGTATTTGTTTGTGAACGCCTGTGGTTAGGACAGTGCCACATCAAACAGGGGAGAGCTCTCTTAATGGATTCTCCAGTTTTCAGACATATTTGTCAATATAATTTTCTTCATCTTTAAAATGGAGATAACGTGAACTACATTCCAGTCCTCAATTCAAGGGCAAAATATTACGTGATGCAGTAAGAATGGCTGCTCATCTAGGATGCACCATAAATAGCACATAAGAAGTGATATGAAATGGGAGTCCCTACCTACCTTCTTTTCATTGATCTTATTTACATCTTAGTCACTTCTTACCCTTGAAATAACAAGCAGAGGTATTGTCAATGTGTTTATATCACTTTCTTGTATATCCACTGGGGACTATAGCTTTATACATTGAAAACTTCCCTTCCTTCCTTCTTTCATCTCTGCTTCTCCCACCCCCACTACCACCACCACCATCAGTACATTCCATGAGCAGGTAGGGAGAAACAGCGAGTCATGAAAACAAAAGAAGAAAATCTTAGAGAAGGAAAAATAAAAGTAATTGATTGGTGCTAAAGAACACCTGGAGTTAGTGGACATCCATCCTTCCCACAATTAAGGGCAAACCAGAGTAAATGATTATGTTGATGGGAAATACACAAGTAAATTTAAAATGATCCCTATATCCGAGAAGCTCGCCATCTATTAAGGGAAATAAAACATATAAGAGATTCAAAGAAATATTTTCTCTCATTCCATTGGTTGCCTTTTCCTCTGTTGTTTCTTTTGCTGTACAGAAGCTTTTTGGTTTGATGTAGTGCCACTTGTTTTTTGGTTTTGTTGCCTGTGTCATATCCGTGAAATCATTGCCAAGACCAATGTCATGAAGCTTTCCCTTAAATTTTCTTAGGATTTTTATAGTTTCAGGTCTTAATTTTAATTCTTTTTTCCATTTTTTGTTGATTAGGATGTAGGGTGAGGCCAAGGAGGGTGGATCATGAGGTCAGGAGATTGAGACCATCCTGGCTAACATGGTAAAATCCCATCTCTACTAAAAATACAAAAAATTAGTCAGGCACGGTGGCACACGCCTGTAGTCCCAGCTACTCGGGAGGCTGAGGCAGGAGAATTGCTTGAACCTGGGAGGTGCCTCCTGAAATACTTTTATGAGAAAATAAGAGGAGCTGAGATTATGCCAACTGCACTCAGCCTGGGTGACAGAGTGAAACTCCATTTCAAAAAAAAAAAAAAAAAGATAAGCATCCAATATCATTCTTTTGTATGTGGAAGAGACTATCCTCTTTCCTTTGTGTATCTTTGGTACTGCTGCCAATGGTCAGTTGGCTGTGTATGCATAGGTGTACTTTTGGTTCTGTATTCTGTTCCTCTGGTTGATGTGCCTCTCTTTATGCAGTGCCATAGTGTTTTGATTACTGTAACTTTGTAACATATTTTGAAAGCAGGTTAACAGGATGCCTCCAGCTTTGTTATTTCTCAAGATTAGCTTGGCTATTCATAGTCTTTTATTATTTATTCCATTTGTTATTATTGTTCCTGAAGTATTATTATTGTTATAATGGTATCAAAATAGAAAACCAAACAAATAAAAGATGACCATGAATGAACCACAGGTGAATGTGTCATGAGCCAAGAATTATGATTAATCCAATTTTATGTTCCTGAGACTTAAAAAGTAATAATAAAGGTTCTTCAAGAGACAAACTTCATAGAGAATCTCATCACCTCCTAAGGGATATAACTTTATAAAGCAGAAAAAAACGGGCCTGGGATACAAATAAACCTGGCCTTGATTTACAACTCTTTTGCTTACAAACTGAGTGACACAGAGTCACCCATTTCACTTATTTGAGCTTTTGTTTTCTCATCTGGCAAATGGGAATAATAGTACTTACCTTGCAGTATATTATGAGACTTAGATGATAAAAGGCTTCTGGCAGATACTAGATGCTTGATAAAAGGTAGCTGTAATGGGGGACTGTGTAAAGTGAAAGTGTAAAGAAAGAGAAGAAAAAGATTACTCCAAAGTTTTGACCCTAGTCAGGTGACTATAAAAATAATAATGCTATAAATGGAAATATAAAAATCAGGGAGTATGAACAGATTTTAGGAGTGGGATTTTTCTATGTTAGCAAATTTTATTTTACATTTTATATGTAAGACCCATGCCATCACTAAAGCAAACTTAAAGGAAAGAGACTTTCTCTCTGATATCCTGCTACATTTAGGCCTTGGGATGACTCCACTTCCTCATCATTGCTGCTGCTGTTGTTTATTTTCACTTGTTTTTGTTGTTTATTTCACAATAATATGTTATGGGCAAAATGAAATATAGATAAGGATTAAGTCTAGCTAGGTCCTGAAAACTCAGAGTAAGTGATGTCTCAAATGCTTAACACCATACCCAGTGCTAACCAAAAAGTACAATTGTTTGTAACCTACATGTGTAATTCAGTACACAAGAATTTCTTAAAGATGGTCATTTCTAAAGCTCATATAGAATTCACAAGCATAACAAAGTTAGCAGCCTAAACAGCCAACTAGATTGGGTAATTGTAGAAATCTTCTGGGAAAATGTATTATGCCTTTTGGAATGAAGTTGGATATTAGGCAGATAGATTTTCAGCATCAAGTTATGATGATTGTTGAGTCTGTTAGAAAGAACCTAAAGTTAAGATTCAATTAATAAAGTTTTAATATGTAGGGCACTGTAGTTTTTTTAGGGGTACAAAATTTCAAGTTAAAATTTAAATATTAAATCACAATGATCTGTTTCCTTTCCAATTTAAAGCATACTGATTCTAATTTTGTTATGTGACCTTGTATGACCCATGAAATGTGTTTAAGTTGTGAACTGTCATTTAAGTGTAAGAAAAAAATGGGACTACTCATCAACTGCATTGTATCCAGCACCAAAATCTTCCTGATGGAGTAAGATAAACACCCATTCAGCTACCCTAATTTTTTTCAGAGTACCAAATGACATGACTTAATTTTACATGTCAAAATATAGGCAAACCACTGGGCATGGTGGCACATATCTGTAGTCCAAGCTACTTGGGACACTGAGGCAGAAGGCTCACGTAAGCCCAGAAGTTCAGACTGTAGTGAGCTAAGCTATGATCATACCTGTTCACTTCAGCCTGAGCAACACAGCAAGACCCCATTTCTAAAACTAAATGAATAAATACACAGGCAAACCCTTAAAGGACTTTGATGGTCATCAGTTAGCTAAAGTAAGCGACACTTTTAATAGTGTTATCTGTGACAATTATAAAGCAACAGAGAACTAAAACAACTACAATAGTGTTATAAGGGGTATAACACTTAAGCACTTAACACAAACATCATTCTAGATCAATTAAATCAGAATCTCAGAGACAAGTTCTTATTTAAAAGCTCTCCACATGATTTTAATAAATGCAGCAATGGTTAGGTCTACAAACTTGCATAAAAAAATATATATATACTCAGAAATTTATGCTTCTTGCCAAGACAAAGTAACAAAGACCGTATACACTAATTATACTCCTGAAACAACTAGATCAACAAAATATATGAAACAATAATTTTCAAAACATTAAAATTCATGCTACAAAAAACATTGATCTCTGAGAAATGGGAATAATGGACAAAGTGAGTCCTATGATTGCCTAGCTAAAAATAGTTTCCAGGCCATGACACAAGAAAGAAAAACACAGGCAGACTACAGTAGTCACCCTGTGTAGAGAAGATGTAGTTGGGAGCCTATGGATAACACAGTAAGTAGACTCTGTAGAGCAGAGATACAAGAGGAGAAGGTTTCAGAGATCTGTAGTGTCCACATTAAGTCTTCAACTAAGTACTAACCAGCTTATACATGTGTGAAAAATAACTGAGACCAGGAAAAGAACCACCCAAAAGGATAATAGGGAAAGACACTGAGAGTTCACACAGAAGAATAGCTCCTATTCTCATCAACAAATTCTAAAACCTCATCATTTCAAAAGCATTGTATAAAGTACATAAAAGGGTTTTGCATCAGTATAGTACTAGGAAAAAAATAGCCCTTAGACTCAATTCTGCTTTGATCCCACTTCAAAAAAAGACCTGCTAAAATCAAACTGTTTCCAAATAACTTACGTGCTTCAAACGACAAAATTTAAGAAGATTTGTTGGACTACAAGAATACCCAGAACACAAGGCAAAATTCACAATGTCTGGCATTTAATTAAAAATTATTAGGCATGCAAAAAAGCAGGAAAATATGAACAATAATGAGAAAAAGTAATTAATCAAAATTGACACAGAAATTACATAGATTATAGAATTAGTGCAAATGGATATTTATATAATTATTATAACTATATTTCATATGTTCAAACAACAAGAAGTAAAATTGAACATGTTAAACAGAATTATGAAAAATAAAAACATAACACAAATCTAAACATCTAGAAATAAAAAATTAGAATATTCAAGAAGAAAAATATACTCTATGAAATTAATGGCAGATTATTCATTGCAGAAGAAAATATTAGTTAATTTGAAGACAATGGAAATTATCGCAAATAAAACACGATGACTAAAAATGATTTAACAGAGTTATCAGTGAGCTACGTGACTAATTCAACTTGTCTAATATGCATGTAATTGGAGTTCTTAAAGAAAAAAGGTCAAGGTAATATTTGAAAAGATAATGATCAAAATATTTTCAATTTAATGAAGTACAAAAGTCCACAGATCAAGAGATGCTCAATGAACTCTAAGCACACACACACACACAAATAAATAAAAAGAAACCAAGTCACAACATGATCAAAGTGCTTAAAATTATGATGATAGAGAGAAAAAAATCTTAAAAGTAGCCATAAGGAAAAAAACATTACATACGAAGGAACATCAGTTGTCCTGAGTGGGGTAGGGAGGTACAAAGATTTGGATGGCATTAGATTTTCATCAGAAACAATGAATGCAGATGACAGTAGAGAAATATAAAGTACTGAAAAAATCAGTCAAATGATAATCTTTTACACAGCAAACATATTTTTCAAAACCAAACTGCATTTTGAAGCTTACAAAAATTGAAATAATTCATCACCAACAGAGCCTAAATACAAGGAATGACATAAAAAGTCCTTCAGCCAGAAGAAAAATAACAGATAGAAATAATAATCTGTGCTCAAATTAAAAGCACCAAAAATGGTAACTACATGTTTTTAAAATGATTTTTTATTACTAATTAAGTATCTTTAAAAGATATGTGACTATATGAAGCAAAAATAATAACAATATTTTGGGGGGTTTATAACATATGTGGAAATAAAATGTATGACAACAGTGGTGCAAAGGCTTGGAGGAGAAAATGGAAGTATACTGTGGTAATATTTTTATAAATATATGAAGCAGTATGTTACTAGAAGGTAGAGTGTAATAAGTTAAAGATATTTTCTGTAAACACCAAAGCTATCACTAAAATTACACAGCAAAGCATTATAACTAATAAGCCAACAATGAATATAAAATGAAAGCATAAAGTAGTCAATTATTTAAAAGTGGGAAAAGATAAGAAATAGAAAATAGAAAAAAACAGAAAAAGATAATAGGCAAAGAAGAGATAGAAAAAAATAGCAAGAGGGTAAATTTAGACTCATCATATCAATGATCACATTAAATGTAAATGGTCTAAACACCACAGTGAAAGGCAGAGATTCTCAGACTGAATTTAAGAAATAAAAGGCAAGACCCAACTCTATATGCTGCTACAGAAGAAGAAAAAAGTGTTGATATAAAACACAAATTGATTAAAAGTAAATGAATGGAAAAAGATATACCATGCTAACACTATGAAAAGAAAGATGAAATGGCTATATTAAAATAGGATAAAGTAGATTTCAGAACATAGATTATTATTGAGAATGAAAAGGTCATTTCATATAATAAAGAGGCAGAACATCAAAACACGTGAAACAAAAGCTGATCAAAGTACAATAAAAAAGAGACAAATTCAGAATTATAGTGAGATATTTCAAAAATCCCTGTTCAGTTATTGATAAAACCAGTAAACAGAAAATCAGTAAGAATATGAGTTGAGCACCATCAGTCAACTTGACCTAATTGATATTTATAGAATAATCCATTCCACAATACTAAACTATAAAATATATTCTTCCCAAGTGCACATGAAACATTTTCCAAAACATACCATTTTCTGGGTCACAAAACATGCCTCCATAAATTTAAAAGGATTCAAACCATGCAAAGTGTATGTACTATGAGCACAATAAATTAGATTATAAATCAAAAACAGAAAAAAATCTAGAAAATCCTCAAGTATACTGAAACTAAACAATGTTCTTTTAAATAATCCATGAATAAAAGAAAAAAATAGAAAATGTATAATTGTGTAGGATTGAATGAAAGAGAAAACACACTCTTTAAATTTTGTGAGATACAGCTAAAGAAATATTTGGAGGTAAATCCGTAACACTGAACATCCATAGTAGAACAGTGGAAAGGTCTCAAATCAATGACCTCAACTTGTACCTTAA
>NW_012103054.1:156955-157943 GCF_000951045.1 Mandrillus leucophaeus
TCCAGTTCAAACTTGTATCGGTTGGTGACAGTGGTACTGGGAAAACGACCTTCGTGAAACGTCATTTGACTGGTGAATTTGAGAAGTGTATAGCCACCTTAGGTGTTGAGGTTCATCCCCTAGTATTCCACACCAACAAAGGACCTATTAAGTTCAATGTATGGGACACAGCCAGCCAGGAGAAATTCGGTGGACTGAGAGATGGCTATTATAACCAAGCCCAGCGTGCCATCATAATGTTTGATGTAACATCAAGAGTTACTTAAAAGAATGTGCCTACCTGGCATAGAGATGAGGTACGAGTGTGTGAAAACATCTCCATAGTGTTGTGTGGCAACAAAGTGGATATTAAGAACAGGAAAGTGAAGGCAAAATCCATTGTCTTCCACCGAAGGAAGAATCTTCAGTACTACGACATTTCTGCCAAAAGTAACTACAACTTTGAAAAGCCCTTCCTCTGGCTTGCTAGGAAGCTCATTGGAGACCCTAACTTGGAATTTGTTGCCATGTCTGCTCTCGCCCCACCGGAGGTTGTCATGGACCAGCTTTGGCAGCACAGTATGAGCACGACTTAGAGTTTGCTCAGACAACTGCTCTCCCCGATGAGGATAATGACCTGTGAGAATGAAGCTGGAGCCCAGCGTCAGAAGTCTTAGTTTTATAGGCAGTTGTCCTGTGATGTCAGCGGTTCAGCGTGTATGCCACCTCATTGTTATCTAGCTAAGCGGAACATGTGCTTCATCTGTGGGATGCTGAAGATGACTGGGCTTCGGAGTGAATGTGGTAGTTTAAAAAATATCTTCATTGTTTGGACCTGCATGTTTAGCTGTTTTGGAACCTACTTGATTCCTAGAGTTTCAAATATAAGACTGCCACAGTGGGCCAGTCGCGGTGGCTCAAGCCTGTAATCCCAGCACTTTGGGAGGTCGAGGCAGACTGATCACGAGGTCAGGAGATCGAGACCATCCTGACCAACATGGTGAAACTT
>NW_012103054.1:159098-170637 GCF_000951045.1 Mandrillus leucophaeus
AAAAAAGCAAGATTGTTTTAACATTCAAAATTAATTAATGTAATTCACCATATTAACAGCCTAAAAAAGAAAAATCATATGATCATCTCAACAAATGCAGGAAGAGCATTTGACAAAATTCAATCAGTATTTCTGCTAAAAACTCTTAGCAAAACAAGGATAGAAGAGAACTTCTTCAATCTCACAGAGAGCATCTATTTAAAAAACTTAAAGCTCATATCATATTTAATGGAGACTGACTGACTGCTTTTTCCCTACAAACAGGAAAAAGGCAATAATGCCTTTTCTCACCATGTTCATACAATATTGGACTGGAAAGTTCTGGCTAGTTCAATAAGGCAAGAAAAAGAAATGAAAGGCATCCAAACTAGAAAGAAACTGCCTTTGTTTATTGGCAAAATCATCCTCTATGTAAAAAATTGCTCGAAATTTACCAAAAAAATAACTACTGGAGCTAATAAGTGACTTTAGTAAGATTTTAACATGTAAGATCAATATATATAAAATCAGTTGTATTTAGGTATTCTAGAAATTATTAGAAATTAAAATTTTTTAGACAACACAATTTGCAATATGAAAAAAAATAATTTTCATCCATACTTCATACAAAACACAAAAATTAACTCAAAATGGATTATAGTTCTAACTGAAAACTATAAAACTTCTAGAAAAAAATTTTATGGTCTTGGGTTAGGGAAAGATTTCTTAGGTATGGCAGCAAACGAACAATACATAAAAGAAGAAATTGATAAATTACACTTCATCAAAATTAAGAGATTCCACTCTTCAAAAAAAATTTCTAAGAGAAAGAAAAGACAAGCTACAGGTTGGGAGAAAATGTGTGCAAATTGTATACATGATAAAGAAATTATATCTATATAAAGAACTCTCAAAATTAAATAATGAGACACCAAACAACCCAATAAAAAAAAATGGGAGGAAGCAAAAGATTTTACCAGAAGCTTCTCCAAAAAAGACATACAGAAGGTAAATAAACATAGGAAAAGGTTCGTGAAATCATTAGTCATTAGGGCAATGCAAACTAAAAACACAATGAGATACCACTATGTAAGCTACTACACACCTGTAAGAATGTTTAAAATTAGAACCACTGGCCATGTGTTATCAAAGATAACATGGAACTGTCATACAATTATAGTAGGTACGGAAAATGGTACAACCACTTTGGGAAACTGGCGATTTTTTAAAAAGGCAAACCTTTTTTATGATATGATCCACTTATTTCAACACATGATCCAGCCATTCCACTTATAAATATTTACCCAAGAGAAATAAAGGTATATACATTGTATATAAATATTAATAGTAGATTGATTTGTAATAGCCAGAAATTATAAACAACATAAATGTCCACCAATACCTAAATGGATTTTTTAACTTGTTATGGACTGAATGTTTGTGTCTGCCTAAAATTCATTGAAGCTCTAGTCCGCACTGTGATGGTATTTGGAGATGGAACCTTTGAGAGCTAATTAGAGTTAGATTAGGTCATGTAAGCAGGGCCCTCATAATGTGATGGGTGGCCTTGTAAAAAGAGGAAACTCTTGTGCATGCACAGAGGAAAGGCCATATGAAGATATAGTGAGGAGGCAACTGCAAGCCAGAAGGAGAAACCTCATTAGATATTGAATCATCTGATACCTTGATCTTGGACTTCCCAGCCTCCAGACTGTGAAAAATAAATTTCTGTTGGTTAAGCCACCTAGTCCATTGGCATTTTGTTGTGGCAGCCCAAGTTAACTAATACATTCATACAATAGAATGTTAGTCAGCTGTAAAAAGCATGAACTGCTGATATGTATAACAAGAAGAATGAATCTGAAAGAAAAATTACACTGAATGAAAGAAGTCAGAAAAAGAGTTTACATATATACATTTCATATGTATATGTTTTGCATTAGGAAATGCAAACTAATCTCGTAGTTACAAAAAGGAGTTCAGTGAGTGATTGCTTGAGAATGAGGGAGACAGGAAGGAACAAGAGAGAGTGACCTCAAAGGGTCACAGCAAAACTTTTGGGGGTCATGAATATATTATCTTGATTGTGATAATGGTTTCACAGGCATATACCTATGCCAAAACAAATCAAGTTGTTCACTTTAAACATATGCAGTCTATTTTATGTCAATTACACTACAATACAGCTTTTAAAAAGAAGAATAATCAGGAAAATTCTGATAGAGAATGATGAGCAGATACATGTTGCCAGACATTACAGAAAGCTAAAAATATTTTTATCTGACATAATATGTTCCAGGATTGATAGATCTGTGGACTAGAACTAAAACTTTCTAAATGAAATTGCATATATTTGAGGTTTTAGTGTAAAATAAAGGTAAAATTCCATATCAATGGGAAGAAGTTGGATTATAAAATAAGCTGTAAAGCTAATAGCATTTTCTTTTTTAAAAAAAGAAGCGATCTCTGTCTTACTCTTTACTAAAAAGTAAATTCAAGTGCATAAAAAAAGTAAATAGGAAAAGCGAAGCCATAAAAATACTAGGAGAAAATTACAGTTTTAAAAACAATATTGAAAGGACTTCAAGACAGCTGACTAGAGGCATCTGGTACTCACCTCCTCCACAAAGACGCAAAACCTCCTCCATAAAGAACCAAAATCACAAATACGCAATCACACTTCAAATAGATCACCTAAGAGACAATGCCGGAATTCAACAGAAAAGTGACAAGAGACACCTAAGGCAAGGAAGGAGAAGGAAGTGAGGCAACCTGCTCTGCCTGACTGCCAAAATCAGCTGGGAGCATAGAGATGTTCCCCCATAAGGGAAAATAGTAACTGAGAGACCCCAGTGGTCCATATTTCCACCACAGACTACTGCAATTCTAGCCACAGAAGAGCCCCTCAAACTATGTGGACAATGAGACTAATATAGGGAACTACCAGGAGACTCTGTGATGGCAGTGCTGCAGAGAGGAGGCTCACGCCAGGTCTCACACCCATCCCCGCAGCCCCTATCAGAATGCATTCCACCTAGGAGCCCAATAACTAACTACTATACCTCCATATCTCCAAAGCCCCATTGACATCCACTGATCATACCCAGATACCATTGCTGGCTGGTGTCACCAGGACCAAAGACAGAGCCACTGGCAGTGACCACACCACACCCAATAGTAGGGCCATCATACATTTAAAAGTGCCCTGAGGAAAGTTATCCTGCTGATAGCCACCACTTAGAACTGAAGCATGTGCTCCCCAGCCACCTGTTTGTGGCTGCTGTCACTAAAAGCAACCCCATCTTCACCAGCAGCTGCTGCCACCTTCACAACACACCCGCTGCCACCCTCATCTGAAGATGTATTGAACCCCATCTTCACAACACAGCCACTGCCACCCCCTTCTGAACATTCCACAAGGGGCCTGGGGATCACCCCATCCTTGCCTACCACAGCCAGCTACCACAGACACCACCAATGAGTGTGAGAACAGGCCCACCTGCCCCAATCTATATTCCCTCCCAGTGCCCAAACACATGACCAGTGGCCTAAGGATGAGTCCAACCAACCTGCCACTACCGCCACAGGTGGCATTCATCCATCAATGCCACCTGCAGGCCCAGAAACTAACCTACCGAGGCTGTCACAGCCACCATCAACACCAGCACAGACCACATAGAAGCCAGAGGGTAGTCCCACCACTGCTACTGCCCATTGTCCACATCATGCCCACTGCCCATTGTCCACATCATGCCCACTGCCCAAGGACTCAAAGACCTTCCCACTTGCCTGATTAACCATTGCCACTGCCCCCACACCTGAGTAAGCTGCCCAGAGTTCAAAAATCACCCACCTGGACCTGCTAACATCAGTGCCTATTACACCACCCAGGGCCCAATGACAGGCACACTCAGTCTGCCACTGTGACCAATGGGGCCTGGGAACTGGCCCGTGTGATGTCCCCATCCTCAGCAAAACTTTAAACATGTCCTCCACTAACAATTGCAACCTAATCCACTGAGAAAAATCAGACATTACAGATGTGTTTATAGCTGAGGAAACTATATGGGGACTATACTAGTGTACCCACACAGAATGAAAGCCAAAGTGCCCTACATAAACAGAACCATAGATACGTCTTCAGAAAATCATCTTTCCCTACAAAATCAAATTCAAAAACTTGGAAGAGCTGACTGTTACACCAGATGTGCAGATATTGACGTAAGGACACAAGAAATATGGAAAAGCAAGAAAATATAAACACCTCCACAAGAACACAATAATTCTCCAGTAAGAGATTTCAATTAAGAAATTTATTAATTTCTTCCTGAAATTCCTGGAAGAAGAATTTAAAATAATATTGAAGCTCAGTGAGATACAAGAGAACTAAGAAAAACAATAAACAAAGTCAGTAAAACAATTCAGGGTATGAATGAGAAACTTAGCAAATAGATCAATATCATTAAAAAGTATCAAACAGAAATTCTGGAACTGAAGAATTCATCGAATGAAATACAAAATACATTTGAAAGCTTCAACAATAGACTAGATTAAGCAGAAGAAAAAACTTCAGAACTTGAAAACTGGTTTTCTGAAATAACCCAGTCAGACAAAAAAAATAAAGAAAAAAGAATTCTAAAGAATAAACAAAGCCTACATCACATATGGAACACCGTAAAGTGACCAAATATTCAAATTCTCAGTGTCTCAGAAAGGGAACAGAAAATGAAGGGAATAGAAACCTATATAAAAAATAGTAGCTGAAAACTTCTTAAGTCTAGCAAGAGATACGGACATCCAAATGCAAGAAGCTCAAATATTTCCAAACAGATAAAATTTCAAAATGTCTTCTTATTCACAGCACATTTCATCAAACTGTCAAAAGTCAAAGACAAAAAATGAAATTCTAAAAACAGCAAGAGAAAAATGACTTGTCACTTATAAGGGAAGCCCCATCAGATGAACAGTAGATTTCTTAACAGAAACTTTACAGGTCAGGAGATAATGCAACAATATATTCAAAGAGCTGAAGGAAAGAGACTGCCAGCCAAGGATACACTACCCAGAAACGTTATCCTTCATAAATAAAGGAGAAATAAAGCCTTTCCCAGAAAAGCAAAAGCGGAGGGAATTCATCGCCACTAGACCAGCCATACAAGAAAAGCTTAAGGGAATCATATACATGGTAGTGAAAGGATGATATCTACCATCATGAAAATACTCAAAATTATATAACCCACTGGTAAAGCAAGTTCACAAATGAGGAATAGAAGACTCGAGTGTCACTCCTACAAAAAACCACAATGATAAACAACAAAAGAGGAAAAAAGGATATACAAAATAACCAGAAATCAATTAATAACATTGCAAGAATCAGCACTCACATATTAAAAATAAGCTTGAATGTAAACCTTAAACTTTCCACTTAAAAGATATACACTGGTTCAATGGATTTTAAAAAGCAAGATTCAACTATATACTGTCTATAAAAAAACTTATCTCACCTGTAAAGACACATATGTACTGAAAATAAAGGGATAGAAAAAGATATTTCATGAAAGTAGAAACCAAAAATTAGCAAGAGAAGCTATAGTTATATCAGATAAAGCATACTTTAAGTCAAAAATAGTAAAAAGAGACAAGAAAGGTCATTATATAATGATACAGGGATCAGTTCAGCAAAAGGATATAACAATTCTAAACATGCACCCAACACCAGAGCATCCAGATACATAAAGCAAATATTAAATATAAGGGAGAGATAGACTCCAATACAATAATCGTTGGTGACATAAACACCCCACTCTCAACATTAGATAAATTATCTAGACAGAAAATAAACAAAGAAACATTCTATTTAAACTGCACCTTGGACCAAATGGACCTAACAGACATTTCATCCAAATGCTACAGAATATACATTCTTTTCATCAGTACATGGAATATTCTCCAGAACAGACCATATGCTAGGACACAAAACAAGTCTCAAAAAAATCTTAAAAATTGAAATTAAATCAAGTGTCTTCTCAGAACAAAATAGAATAAATCCAGAAATCAATAACAACAGAACTTTGGAAACTGTTTAAATACATAAAAATTAAACAGTATGCTCCTGAATGACCACTGGGTCAAGGAAGAAATTAAGGGGAAAAATTTAAAAAATTATTGAAACAAGTGAAAATCTAAATACAACATACTAAAACCTATGGGATACAACAAAAGCAGGGCTAAGAGAGATTTATAGCAATAAATGCCTACAGTGAAAAAGAAGAAAGATTTCAAATAAATAATCTACTAATGCACCTCAAGAAACTAAAAAAGCAAGAATAAACCAAGCCCAAAATTAACAGAAAAGAAATAATAAACATCAGAGCAGAACTAAACAAAATTGAGGCTTAAACATTACAAAGGATCAATGAAACAAAAAGTTGGTTTTCTGAAAAGATGAGCAAAATTGATAAACTACTAGGTAGATTAACCAAGGAAAAAAAAAGACCCAAATAAAATCAGAAATGAAAAATGAGACATTACAATGGATACTACAGCAATACAAAACATCATCAGAGATTATTAAGAACAACTATACACTACCAGACTGGAAAACTTAGAGAAAATAGGTAAATTCCTAGACACATACCTCCTACCAAGATTGAATCAGGAAGAATTTTTTTAAAAACCGACAGACCAATAACAAATAATGAGATTTAATTAATAATAAAAAGTCTCCCAACAAATAAAAGTCCAGGACTGGATGTCGTCACTGCCAAATTCTACCAAACATACACAGAATTAACACCAATTCTCCTTAAACTATTCCAGAAAATTAGAGTCTTCTCTAATTCATTCTATGAGAATGAGTCTTCCTAACTCATTCTATGAGGCCAGCATTACCCTGATAGCAAAACAAGGACACAGAAAAAACAAACAAAAAACTACAGGCCGATATCCCTGGTAACAATAAACACAAAAATCCTCAACAAAATGCTAGTAAACCAAATCCAACAGCATATGAAAAAGATAATATACCATGATCAAGTGGGATGGTTCAACCTCTGCAAATCAATAAATGTGATTCATCACATTAACAGAAAAACTGTATGATTATCTCAATAGATAAAGAAAAAGCATTTGATAAAATTCAACATCCCTTCATGATAAAATCTCAACAAACCTGGCCTAGAAGGAACATACCTCAACATAATAAAGGCCATATATGATAAACCCACAGCTAACATCATACCAAATGGAGAAAAGTTAGCATACTTTCCTCTAAGAACTGGAACAAGACAAAGATTTCCACTTCCATCACTCCCATTCAACATAATAGTAGAAGTCCTAGCCAGAGAAATCAGGCGAGAGAAAGAAATAAAAGGCATCTAAATTGCAAAAAAGCAAGGCAAGGTGTTCCTTTTTGGAGATGACATAATCTTATATCTCAATTTAAAGACTCCACCAAAAAAGGAAACTTTTAGATCTGATCAATGAATTCAGGAAAGTTGCAGAATACAAAATCAACATACAAAAATCAGTAGTGTTTCTATAGCTCAATGATGAACCAGTCAAGAAAAAAAAAAAATAAGGTAATCCCATTAATGGTAACTGCAAATTAATTAATTAGTTAATTAAAATACCTAGGAATAAATTTAACCAAGGAGGTAAAACACCTCTACAAGGAAAACTATAAAACTCTGATGAAATAAATTGAAGATGACACAAGCAAACAGATAAACATTTCATGCTGATGGATTGGAAGAATGAACATCATTCAAATGATGGTACTACCCAAAGCAATCTACAGATTCAATGCAACCGCTATCAAAATACCAATGTCATTTTTCACTGAAATAGAAAAAAAAATCTTAAAATTCACATGGAACCAAAATAAGAGCATGAATAGCCAAAGCAATGCTAAGCAAAAGAACAAAGCTGGAGGCATCACACAACCTGACTTTAAAATACATTATACAGGTTGTGGGCAAGATGGCTGAATAGGAACAGCTCCGGTCTGCAACTCCCAGCAAGATCAATGCAGAAGGTGGATGACTTCTGCATTTCCAACTGAGGTAACCAGCTCATCTCATTGGGACTGGTTAGACGCTGGGTGCAGCCTATGGAGGGCGAGTGGAAGGAGGGTGGAGCACCCTGTCTCCTGGGAAGTGCAAGGGGTCACGGAACTCCCTCCCCTAGCCAAAAGAAGCCCTGAGCCACTCTGCCATGAGGAACAGTGCATTCCCTCCCAGATACTACGCTTTTCCCATGGTCCTCACAACCCGCAGACCAGCAGATTCCCTTAGGTGCCTACGCCACCAGGGCCCTAGGTTTCAAGCACAAAACTGGGCAGCTGTTTGGGCAGACACCGAGCTAGCTTCAGATTTTTTTTTTCCAAACCTCAGTGGTGCCTGGAATGCCAGGGAGACAGAACCGTTCACTCCCCTGGAAAGGGGGCTGAAGCCAGGGAGCCAAGTGGTCTAGCTCAGTGGATCCTGCCCCAGTGGAGCCAAGCAAGCTAGGATTCATTGGCTTGAAATTCTCACTGCCAGCACAGCAGTCTGAAGTCAACCTGGGATGCTCAAGCTTGGTGGTGGGAGGGACATTCGCCATTACTGAGGCTGGAGTAGGCCGTTTTCCCATCACCATGTAAACAAAACCACCAGGAAGTTGGGACAGAGCAGAGCCCACCATGGCACCTCAAAGCCACTGTAGGCAGACTGCCTCTGTAGATTCCTCCTCTGTCAGCAGGGCATCTCTGAAAGACAGGCAGAAGCCCCAGTCAGGAGCTTATACTTAAAACTCCTGTCTCCCCGAGACAGAGCACCTGAGGGGAGAAGAGGCAGCTGTGGGCACATATTAAGCAGGCTTAAACGTTCCTGCCTGCTGGCTCTGAAGAGAGCAGTGGACCTCCCAGCACAATGCTTGAGCTCTGCCAAGGGACAGACTGCCTCCTCAAGTGGGTCCCTGACCTCCGTACCTCCTGACAGGGAGACACCTCCCAGCAGGGGTCAACAGACACCTCATGTAGGAGAGCTCCGGCTGGCATCTGGTGGGCTGGTGGGTGCTCCTCTGGGACAAAGTTTCTAGAAGAAGGAACAAGCAGCAATCTTTGCTGTTCTGCAGCCTCTGCTGGTGATACCCAGGCAAACAGGGTCTGGAGTGGACCTCCAACAAACTCCAGCAGACCTGCAGCAGAGGGGCCTGACTGCTAGAAAGAAAAGTAACAAACAGAAAGGAATAGCATAAACATCAACATAAAAGGACATCCACACAGAAATCCCATCCGAAGGTCACCAACACCAAAGAACAGAAGTAGATAAATCCAAGAAGATGAGGAAAAAACAGTGCAAAAAGGCTGAAAATTCCAAAAATCAGAAAGCCTCCTCTCCAAAGGATAACAACTCCACACCAGCAAGGGAACAAAACTGGAAAGAGAGTGAATAGGATGAAGTCACAGAAGTAGGCTTCAGAAGGTGATTAATAACAAACTCCTCTGAGCTAAAGGAGCATGTTGTAACCCAATGCAAGGAAGCGAAGAACCATGAGAAAACGTTAGAAGAATTGCTAACTAGAATAACCAGTTTAGAGAAGAACATAAATGACCTGATGGAGCTGAAAAACACAGCACGAGAATTTCGCAAAGCATACACAAGTATCAACAGCTGAATTGATCAAGTGGAAGAAAGGATATCAGAGATTGAAGATCAACTTAATAAAACAAAGTGCAAACACAAGATTAGAGAAAAAGAAATGAAAAGGAACAAACAAAACCTCCAAGAAATATGGGACTATGTGAAAAGACCAAACCTACATTTGATTCATGTACCTGAAACTGACGGGGAGAATGGAACCAAGATGAAAAACACTCTTCAGGATATTATCCAGGAGAACTTCTCCAACCTAGCAAGACAGGCCAACATTCAAATTCAGAAAATACAGAGAACACCACGAAGATACTCCTCTAGAAGAGCAACCCCAAGACACATAATCGTCAGATTCACCAATGTTGAAATTAAGGAAAAACGTTAAGGAAAGCCAGAGAGAAAGGTCAGGTTACCCACAAAGGGAAGTGCATCAGGCTAACAGCAGATCTCTCAGCAGAAACCCTACAAGCCCAAAGAGAGTGAAGGCCAATATTCAACATTCTTAAAGAAAAGAGTTTTCAACCCAGAATTTCCTATCCAGCCAAAGTAAGCAAATCCTTAGACACCTACAAAGAGACTCAGTAATAATGAGAGACTTTAACACCCCACTGTCAATACTAGACAGATCAATGAGACAGAAAGTTGACAAGGATATCTAGGACTTGAACTCAGCTCTGCACCGAGCACACCTAATAGACATCTACAGAACTCTCCACCCCAAATCAACAGAATATACATTCTTCTCAGCACCACATCACACTTATTCTAAAATTGACCACATAATTGAAAGTAAGGTACTCCTCACCAAATGTAAAAGAACAGAAATCACAACAAACTGGAAAAACATTCCATGCTCATGATAGGAAGAATCAATGTTGTGAAAATGGCCATACTGCCCAAGGTAATTTTTAGATTCAATGCCATCCCTATCAAGTTACCAATGACTTTCTTCACAGAACTGGAAAAAACAACTTTAAAGTTCATATGGAAGCAAAAAAGAGCCCACATTGCCAAGACAATCCTAAGCAAAAAAACAAAGCTGGAGGCATCACACTACCTGACTTCAAACTATACTACAAGCCTACAGTAACCAAAACAGCATTGTACTGGTACCAAAACATATATATAGACCAATGGAACAGAACAGAGGCCTCAGAAATGACACCACGCATCTACAACCATTTGATCTCTAATAAACATGACAAAAACAAGCAATGGGGAAAGGATTCCCTGTATAATAAATGGTGCTGGGAAAACTGGCTAGCCATAAGTAGAAAGCTGAAACTGGATCCCTTCCTTATACCTTATACAAAAATCATTTCAACATGGATTAAAAACATAAATGTTAGACATAAAACCATAAAATCCCTAGAAGAAAGCCTAGGCAATACCATTCAGGACACAGGCATAGGAAAGGACTTCATGACTAAAACACCAAAAGCAATGGCAACAAAACCCAAAAGAGACAAATGGGATCTAATTAAACTGAAGAGCTTCCACACAGCAAAAGAAACTATCATCAGAGTGAAGAGGCAGCCTACAGAACTGGGGAAAATTTTTGCAATCTATCCATCTGACAAAGGGTTAATATCCAGAATCTACAAAGAACTTAAACAAATTTACAAGGAAAAAACAAACAACCCCATCAAAAAGTGGGCAAAGGATATGAACAGACACTTCTCAGAAGACATTTATGCAGCCAACAGACACATGAAAAAATGCTTATAATCACTGGTCATGGGAGAAATGCAAATCAAAACCACAATGAGATATCATCTCACGTCAGTTAGAATGGCGATCATTAAAAAGTCAGGAAACAACAGATGCTGGAGAGGATGTGGAGAAATAGGAACACTTCTACACTGTTGGTGGGAGTGTAAATTAGTTCAACCATTGTGGAAGACAGTGTGGCAATTCCTCAAGGA
>NW_012103054.1:170687-171370 GCF_000951045.1 Mandrillus leucophaeus
ACCACATGTTCTCACTCACAGGTGAGAATTGAACAATGAGAACACTTGGACACAGGGCAGGGAACATCACATATTGGGGCCAGTCGGGGAGCGAGAGGCTGGGATAGGGATAGCATTAGGAGAAATACCTAATATAAATGATGAGTTGATTGGTGCAGCAAACCAACATGACACATGTATACCTACGTATCAAACCTACACATTGTGCACATGTACCCTAGAACTTAAAGTATAATAACAAAAATGACAAAGGGGGTATCACCACTGATCCCACAGAAATACAAACTACCATCAGAGAATACTATAAACACCTCTACCCAAATAAACTAGAAAATCAAGAAGAAATGGATACATTCCTGGACACATACACCTTCTCAAGACTAAAGCAGGAAGAAGTCAAATCCCTAAATAGACCAATAACAAGTTCTGAAATTGAGGCAGTAATTAATAGCCTACCAACCGAAAAAAGCCCAGGACCACATGGATTCACAGCCGAATTCAACTAGAGATACAAAGAGGAACTGGTAACATTCCTTATGAAACTATTCCAAACAATAGAAAAAGACGGACTGCTCCCTAACTTATTTTATGAGGCCAGCATCATCCTGATACCAAAACCTGGCAGACACAAAATGAAAAAAGAACATTTTGGGCCAATATCTCTGATGAATATCAGTGGAAAA
>NW_012103054.1:171420-171719 GCF_000951045.1 Mandrillus leucophaeus
ACAAGGGATGTGAAGAACCTCTTCAAGGAGAACTGCAAACCACTGCTCAAGGAAATAAGAGCAGGCACAAACAAATGGAAAAACATTCCATGCTCGTGGATAGGAAGAATCAATGTCGTGAAAACAGCCATACTGCCCAAAGTAATTTATAGATTTAATGCTATCTCCATCAAGCTACCACTGACTTTCTTCACAGAATTAGAAAAAAAAAAAACTACTTCAAATTTCATATGGAACCAAAAAAGAGCCCATATAGCCAAGACAATCCTAAGCAGAAAGAATAAAGCTGGAGGCACTAC
>NW_012103054.1:171769-172150 GCF_000951045.1 Mandrillus leucophaeus
TAATCCATCACATAAACAGAACCAATGACAAAAACCACATGATTATCTCAATAGATGCAGAAAAGTCCTTCAATAAAATGCAACACTCCTTCATGCTAAAATCTCTCAATAGACTAGGTATTGATGGAACGTATCTCAAAATAATACGAGCTATTTATGACAAACCCACAGCCAATATCATACTGAATGGGCAAAAGCTGGAAGCATTCCCTTTGAAAACCAGCACAAGACAAAGATGCCCTCTCTCACCACTCCTATTCAACATAGCAATGGAAGTTCTGGCCAAGGCAATCAGTCAAGAGAAAGAAATAAAAGGTATTCAAATAGGAAGAGAGGAAGTCAAATTGTCATTGTTTGCAGATGACATGATTGTATATTTAG
>NW_012103054.1:172344-173020 GCF_000951045.1 Mandrillus leucophaeus
CTATTTAATAAATAGTGCTGGGAAAACTGGCTAGCCAAATGCAGAAAACTGTCTAGCCAAATGCAGAAAACTGAAACTGGACCCTTTCCTTACACCTTATACAAAAATTAATTCACGATGGATTAAAGACTTAAACATAAGACCTAAAATCATACAAACCCTAGAAGAAAACCTAGGCAATACCATTCAGGACATAGGCATGGGCAAAGACTTCATGACTAAAACACCAAAAGCAATGTCAACAAAAGCCAAAATTGACAAATGGGAGCTAATTAAACTAAAGAGCTTCTGCACAGCAAAAGAAACTATCATCAGAATGAACAAACAACATACAGAATGGGAGGAAAATGTTGCAATCTATCCATCTGACAAAGGGCTAATATCCAGAATCTACAAAGGACTTAAACAAATTTACAGGAAAAAAGCAACCCCATTAAAAAGTGGGTGAGGATATGAACAGACATTTCTGAAAAGAAGACATTTATGCAGCCAACAAACATGGGAAAAAGGCTCATCATCACTGGTCATTAGAGAAATGAAAATCAAACCACAATGAGATAGCATCTTATGCCAGTTAGAATGGCGATCATTAAAAAGTTAGGGAACAACAGATGCTGGAGAGGATGTGGAGAAATAGGAACACTTTTACACTGTTGGTGGGAGTGTAAATTAGTTC
>NW_012103054.1:173070-175029 GCF_000951045.1 Mandrillus leucophaeus
ACTTAAACAAATTTACAGGAAAAAAGCAACCCCATTAAAAAGTGGGTGAGGATATGAACAGACATTTCTCAAAAGAAGACATTTATGCAGCCAACAAACATGGGGAAAAGGCTCATCATCACTGGTCATTAGAGAAATGCAAATCAAACCACAATGAGATACCATCTTATGCCAGTTAGAATGGCGATCATTAAAAAGTTAGGGAACAACAGATGCTGGAGAGGATGTGGAGAAATAGGAACACTTCTACAGTGTTGGTGGGAGTGTAAATTAGTTCAACCATTGTGGAAGACAGTGTGGCGATTCCTCAAGGATCTAGAACCAGAAATACCATTTGACTCAGAAATCCCATTATTGGGTATACAGCCAAAGGATTATAAATCCTGCTACTATAAAGACTCAGGCACACATATGTTTATTGCAGCACTGTTCACAATAGCGAAGACTTGGAACCAACCCAAATGCCCATCAATGATAGACTGGATAAAGAAAATGTTGCACATATACACCATGGAATGCTATGCAGCCATAAAAAAGGATGAGTTCATGGCCTTTGCAGGGACATGGATGAAGCTGGAAACCATCATTCTCAGCAAACTAACACAGAAACAGAAAACCAAACATCACATGTTCTCACTCATAAGTGGGTGTTGAACAATGAGAACACATGGATATAAGGTGGGGGACATCGCACACCAGGGCCTGTCAGGGGGTCGGGGGCAAGAGGAGGGATAGCATTAGGAGAAATACCTAATACAGATGATGGCTGTTGGTGCAACAAACCACCATACTATTATAAACAAAGTGAAAAGGCAAAAGACAAATTGAGCTAAAATATTTTCAATTCATATCACAAGCAAATGCACCCAACTGTGAGTTGGGAGAAGCAGGACAGGATGACTAGGAATTTGGGGGACTCAGAATTTTTCCATATGAGAAATGGTTAAATGACTTAGAGATGTTTGGCTTGAATAAAACAAAATAAAACCAGGAATTAAATTTTTTTGTCTTTCTCAAAGCCATCACAGAGAAAAAAAAAAAAATACCATTTCTTTCTTCAAGGAACCAGTATTAATAGGTAGATGTTACAGGGAAAGGTCTAATATTTAAAATTAGCTCCATCTTTTAAAAAATCTTTTACCCCTCAGAGACTCAAGGTGGCACGTGCTGCCACTGAAAGTGGACAGGTCCAAAGCCCACAGACAGTGACCTCCTAACTTGGGTACTTAAGGGTGTATAGGACAAATGACACCTTGCAAGCAAGTATCCAATAACTCACAAGTGACTCCGAAGGGAAGTCCCTTCCCTTCCTAACTCCCAGGGACCAGGAATCCTATGACAGTCAATCCCCAGGCATAAAGCCTTCTGTCAAAACTGAGATAACATTTACTGGGGAGCAACGTCCCCATGAGTTTACATTTCAGATGGAAAGGGGCAGGTAGATAATTCAGCAACAGAAATACACATGAATATTCAAGGTGGTATTTGAATAAAAATAGTCCAGTTCCTTTGGCTGAAGGTACTGGGTAATAGAAGAGAAATATTTCTTAAAGAAAAATGGAAAGGTGAAACAGCAGAAACACTGTGAGGTGGTTTTTCAGATGAATTTCTAAGACTGTGCCCAGTCATAGGATTCTATTACCTCATGATAATCTTCTATAAATTTACAATAAAACTATTTAATTTTGGTTGTGCTTTCTGGTTTGAAAAACACTTTTGCATACATCATTCCACATGAATTTCATGAGAGCCTTGTGAGAAAATCCAGGCAAGGGTTACCATCCCCATTTTACAGACAAAGCTCAGAAAGAATCCCATAGCTAGCATGGAATGGTGACCCAATCCAGGTCTCCTGATTCCAAGTCAAAGGTACTTGAAGTTTTTCAATGATTCTCAACATTCTCTTGCTAGATGTCAATCCATGGCAAAATTGTCATTCAAACGAGAAAAAGAGACTAC
>NW_012103054.1:175079-186159 GCF_000951045.1 Mandrillus leucophaeus
GGTGGTATTTGAATAAAAATAGTCCAGTTCCTTTGGCTGAAGGTACTGGGTAATAGAAGAGAAATATTTCTTAAAGAAAAATGGAAAGGTGAAACAGCGGAAACACTGTGAGGTGGTTTTTCAGATGAATTTCTAAGACTGTGCCCAGTCATAGGATTCTATTACCTCATGATAATCTTCTATAAATTTACAATAAAACTATTTAATTTTGGTTGTGCTTTCTGGTTTGAAAAACACTTTTGCATACATCATTCCACATGAATTTCATGATAGCCTTGTGAGAAAATCCAGGCAAGGGTTACCATCCCCATTTTACAGACAAAGCTCAGAAAGAATCCCATAGCTAGCATGGAATGGTGACCCAATCCAGGTCTCCTGATTCCAAGTCAAAGGTACTTGAAGTTTTTCAATGATTCTCAACATTCTCTTGCTAGATGTCAATCCATGGCAAAATTGTCATTCAAACGAGAAAAAGAGACTACAAAATTACCTCTGCAAAAGTTAAATTGACTCCATTTAAAGCGCTGTTTTTCGTTCCTTCACTATAACTGTCTTAATATTTGTATTAAAAGGTACTGCCATTTACTAAGTGACAAAAGTAGTTTCTTTCATGTCTATAATTGGCAAAATTGAAAGTTGACCATCAACTAGGTTCTCCTCCCCACAAATTCCTGGAGATTTTTCTGCGTATTTGATCAAAATTCTGGAAACCACCTGAAGGGGAGATAGAGATAAGGTGGAGTTCATGAGACTGGCCACAAAATTTGGGGCAGTCTTTGTATTCAGTAAATCTAACAGTAGATGGCTGTTCTAGCCCTGGAGAAGCACAAACCACTCTGGAAGCTATCAGGCAAAAGCCTAAACATGACCTCACATACACATCCCTGCCCCTCCCAGTGGTTTTGGAGGGACAATTCCCTAAAGCCAGAAAGTATCTGAAATCTGCAGCCACTGAAACTTCCTCAGTGAATGCCCAAAGTGTCCTGAACGTGATTTGGAAACTATCTAGAAGTCAAAAACAACATAATTGTGTGAGAACAAGCCACACAGCAGACATTAACGTTAAAAGTTAATTGTTATTTACACACAAGACAGTGTTTCTGACTGGAATTCACGCACCCTGAGTACATTTAAACATTTTAAAAGTAATGACACCAAAGTGAGCCATCATGCGCTATCATAGCCATGTGTGGCTTTTATAAAGCAGAGCTCACTTAGAATTCAACTTTTACCCAGCTTTAATTTTCTTGAGGTATAATCTGGCAATGTGTGAAACCACTTGATTCGTCTATTTTCTTTCTAATATCAAGCCACAAATCTCTGGAGATGCACTACATTTATTTTCCCCACTGTACTGACAAAACAAGCGAACCAGAGCACAACCTATTTTAACAATGTGGATTACAGAATGGTTAAGTCAATCACCACAATGAGAGGTGATCGCGAAGACAGCTGAAATAAGGAGATCAACTTGCCCTCCACATATGGGCACTGTGAGACTTAAACTGCAGGCATAGTTAAACCCTGCAGCCCTGAGTGGACTGAAACCAGAGCCCTACCTCCGCACGCCATTCACAAAACTGAACTGATGGTAATTAATTCATGATTAGTTCATTTCAGCTTACTATACGAACATAAGCTTTTGCTGAGTGATGTAATATTTCAAAAGTGAGACTGTGCTATGGAATTTATTGGACTTCCTGAAATCACCAATGTAATTGTTTTTGCTGTTCACATATTAGGCACAGTCTCAGGAGGAAAAGCTGATTCTTCTCATATAATACTCTTTCCCCAAAGTTTGAAAGTCTGTCATCTTTCTCAATATACTCACTTCGTTAAACAGTTTACGGCTTGCAAGAGGGTCACAAAGTCTGAGTAACAAAATGACTGTCCTGACAGATTTAGACAATAAAACACCAGATTGTTATATAAATGTTTTTCTCAGAGGCTGTTTCTGAAACACATACTAAATGCAAATATTGAAACACCTGCATGCCAAGCACAACTCTTTTAACAGATGTTAATCCCTATGCATTTAACCAATGGATTTAAATCACATAAATATAACTTACCCCCTTTAGACTATCTTGGAAAACTACCAATGACCTTATTTCAGTTTGACAACGAAACCGTCACTCCCTACATTATAATTTATTTTATATTAAAAATGGGAAGACCTAAAAAGCATCCAAAAAATATGAAAAGCCAACCTGAAACTCAGGCAAAGCCTTATAATAGATCAGAAGGGATTGATTATGTAAATTGTCTGCTTTCAGCATGAAAAATTTACGAAGATTGATAAGTTTACAAAGTTGTTTCTTTTTTTTTTTTTTCCTCCTTGGTCCTGAAGGCTAAAAGGTTTGATTTAATCCATCACTAACAAGGACAACTCTCTGGAAAGCAGTCATCTTTTTTTCCTCCATTTCTGAAGCCTGGTTTGTACCCTTGCTTATAGTTAAAACCTACATCAACACCTATTTCCTACTTGGGATGCCTCTAGGAGATCTTTTTAATTCTTCTTCAGTTTTCCAGCCATAAATCGTCTTATGAGTCAATTGCCTAATAATAATAGATGTTATCATTTTGGTGCCAGACCCTGCACCGGGGAAGTAACCTACATTATCCCATTTAATTCTCAAATATCTCAAGAAGTGGGTTTCATTTTCCACATTTACTGATAACTCAGCAAGCCCACACAATTTAACCTGACACACATACTGGATAAGTGGAATAGTCCAGATTTTAACACAGTTCCAAAGCCTATACTTTCCTCTTGGCCATAATGCCACTCATACATCTGTCTATAAAATAATGTTTTATAAAGAAGTCTTCCATTTCCATTTTTAAACATTTTTTATGCTTTCTTTCCTTTTTAAGAGAAACAAAAGGGAAAAAAATACATTTGTGAGGATTGCCAAGACAGTTCAAAGCCACATGCTGGTCTCATTCTCCCATGTCAGAGCCAGACTTACATGGCTTGCACAGTGCAGATAGTTCGTTTGCTGTAAATGTGGATTTGTTGCTGGATGAATTCATATCTACACGGATGATACTGTCCCAGAATTTCGTCCTCCACCTTGTTACGACTTTTCTTCCACACATTTGTGTGATCCTCTTTGTCCAAGAAGCTTCTGGATAAAAAAAGAGCCAGCCTTGCCCCATGAGAGTCCCTTCCATCTCCTATATTTAATCAGAGATAAATCAACACAAGTCACCAACACACTGAGATTAAACTCCAGTAAAGTCAAGCCAGGAGTTAGCTGTGGAATCCTGTCGTGCTGTAACTATGAAGTCATAGACCTTCAGATTCTTAGTCTGGGAATTCCATTTTTTGGTCGCTATAGTATAGTTTCCAAATAGGAAACTATGGCCAGTTTTCATTTTGTTACCATGGATAATCTCTCCAACTGTTGCCCTTTCTCATACCCTCATATATATTCTTGATATAGCACCTACAGTATTGACTATCACAGTGGATACAAAATACAAATTTTTCATTTTGTTGTCATAGACAACTTTTCCAATTGTTGCCTTTTCTTACATCCTCATATATATTCTCTACATACCATCTACAGTATTGAGTATTATAGTGGATGCAAAAGAACTTTAAAAGTGGTTTCTGCCCTCAAAGATCTTAGACCCTCCTTGAAAACATAATACTCACGTGAAACCGTAAGACACAGGGAGGTGTAAATTAGATGATTAATATAAAATATTGGTACAGGCTATAATACAATGAAAAGTCAATGAGAAAGAAGATTTCTCTAAAACGTAAGCACCAAAAAGGCTGAAAGGAGGTGGTTCTTAAAGTGTTGATTTTCCAGAATGAATAGCATTTCAGTAGATAAAAGGTAGTAAGGGTATTGTTAGGAGACAGTTCTCCATAGGTCTGTTACATTTTTGCATTACTTTTTTTTCTTTTTCCTTTCTTATTTCTGATGAGCAATCAAACTGGGCATTTCTGAATTTCTTGCAAGCAGAGACGTGAACTGTCATTGTTCCAAATAATCTTTTCAGGGATGTTTGTATAGCTAACCACCTTGGAAGGCAGAGAGAATATCTCTCTCTGGGGCAATGGAGCAGACATGCTAACTGCCCATTATAAAACACTTAGTTTCTGTAAGCTCAGAGTTCCTCTCCTGCAATGCAACCCACTGGGTGTACAGGTGTCACCTGGCCCACTTTATGTCACCCTGTTGGGTGGTCACACTGTTGGAACTGGAGCTTGGGGTACTGACATAAATGCTAATACACCAGCTACTGCTATTGCTTTGGGTCATGAAACCATGGCAGGCCAACTTGTTAGCTAGCAAGTAGGGTAACATATCAGACCCTTCACAGTTCCTAACAGGTATATTTAAGACAAAGGTCACAGATTAAATAAAAGCTTAGAAACCGGAATATATTGGGGCAAATGCAAAGAAAGATACTATATTTCCAGTTAGTTTTAAATAATATCACTGGATTTGGTCCTTATAATTGAACTAAGAATATGACCAGCCAGATTTGCCAAGTGAATTAACTGTACTCCATATTTAAATGACCTACATTGTAAAAAGAATTTTTTTTCTTTCCAGTGCCTTTTCAGGTAGAGAAATAATACATTTAGTCATGTTACTCGTGGCAGGACAGAATGAATCCATTCACTTCCCTAAAAATTACTGACACGTCAAGGTGGGACTTACAAAAGCCCTAAACCATTGTCCTAGCTGGTTCAGGCTGCTACAAAAAGTGACATAAACTGGGTGGTTTATAAACAATGGAGGCCAGGTGCGGTGGCCCATGCCTGTAATCCCAGCACTTTGGGAGGCCGAGGTGGGTGGATCACTTGAGACCAGGAGTTCCAGACTAGCCTGGCCAACATGGTGAAACTCCATCTCTACAAAAATACAAAAATTAGCTGGCGTGGTGGCACATGCCTGTAATCCGAGCCACTCGGGAGGCTGAGGCATGAGATTCGCTTGAACCCAGGAGATTGCAGTGAGCCGAGATCATGCCACTGCAGTCCAGCCTGAATGACAGAGCGAGACTCTGTCATAAATAAATAAATAAATAAATAAACAAACAAACAAACAAACAACAGAAACATATTTCTCACAGTTCTGGAGACTAGAAGATCAGGGTACCAGCACAGTCAGCTTCTGAAAAGAGGGTGCGAGAGCTCTCTGGGGTCCCTTTGATTAAGGGCACTAATCCCGTTCCTGAGGGCTCCACTCTCATGATCTAACTACCACCAAAGTCTCCACCTTCTAATACCCTCACATTAGGGGTTAGGATCTCAATATAGGAATTTGGAAGAACACAAACATTCAATCCATAACACCCATTGTGAGTTTTAGTGATCAACATAATGGGGGATAAAAGTACTGAAATCTTTGCATAGTTTATTTTTGGTGAATTAAATTTAGGCCTCACCAATCATGTTTTTTCCCCTTTCCACCTCAGTCACCAGGAAGTTCAGAGCCAATTGAACTCAGCTTTATTCCCATTGGTCTGAATAGTTCTCATTCTCCCTAGATTTGACCTTCACATTACATTTCCGCTGGCCTTGACTTTCTATTCATGTATGCCTTTTAACTTATTTTACATATGGATACATAACACCTAGAATCTTTTCTGGAATGAAGAGACTATTAATTAGTCAATAATAGAGCATTGATCATTTACATAATTAAGTTTTGATGAATCTATCAACTGTTTACCCAAAATCTCACCTCCTTTTCTCAATACCTTTGTAAAGGCAGAACTAAAAATTCCAGCCAGATGTGCATTGAGCAGGCAATGTGGCTACACTCTTCAACCTCTACATGCTGCATAATGTTTTTCTGCTCACACGGCAAACAATCCAGGAACTGGGAGATGGAGAAAGGAAGTCAGAGTAAAACAACTTAGGTTTTTTTCCAAAGAGTCACAAGGATTCCCGTGATAATGGAGGGGAAGGGTGCTATCCAGATTGTGTCTAAACACTATACCGATTGGCTCTCCATAAAACTGTACAAATATTGTGCTTGTAGATCACCTCGACATATTCAGGCTGATGGCATTATATCAGCAACGTGTGTTTCTGCTACATTGCACTTTTCACCCCCAAGTCTCTTTACAAGCACTATCTAAAATTGTTGACACAAGTACCACATGGTTCAATTAAATTGAAATCATTCAGGGCAGTGACTAGTGCCTGGACAATCACACAATCGAAAGATGCTTTCCAAACGTTGTTCTTCCAATTGAAGTATATGAAATCCATAAAATAACAATAATTACTTCAGCACCATAAATCAAGATAAAATATTTATTGCCAGAAATTTCCAGTAGAATGAACACCTTCCAGATCTAAGTCATTTCAACATAATACAGCTGTCTGAAACAACACTGGAATTTCTGTGTTTTTCTCTTTTTTTTTTATTTGAAATCGAGTCTCGTTCTGTCCCCCAGACTGGAGTGCAGTAGCGATGTGATCATGATCTCAGTTCACTGCAACCTCCACCTCCAGGGTTCAAACGATTCTCCTGTCTCAGGTTCCCAAATAGCTGGGACTACAGGCGCACACCACCACACCCAGCTAATTTTTGTATTTTTAGTAGAGACAGGGTTTCACCATGTTGGCCAGGCTGGTCTCGAACTCCTGACCTCAGGTGATCCACCTGCCCCCGCCTCCTGAAGTTCTGGGATTACAGGTGTGAGCTACCGCACCCAGCCTGTTTTGCTTTTCTTTAATAAGAAGACACATTTCGAATCGTGAATAATAGGTAAGATTTACATTGTATTTAAGAAATCAAGGAAAAGGATAAATAAGAAAAGGATTACTGTAATGCCTTGAAAAATAGTTTTCACTTTTACTTGTAGGGATCTTCTGTAAAATGCAACTAAGTACATGAGGGATGCAAAAGTAAGGGAGGCAGGGTTGAAGAGTGCAGGACATAACGAGAATAAGAGACAACATTGTTTTTAGCACTGTTTTAAGATTGTGCAAGACATGAAAACAGATGAAAAGAAAGGATTCATGTAAGTATCCCCTTCCCCCCGCCCATTTTTGATAAGCTAAGATTACTACTATCTACAGTAGCAGTACGCTGCAGAGGTTAAGAGCTAGACTTTAGGAGCAAACGAATTGTCTAATGAACCAAAACCTGGCTCTATCACTTCCTCTCTCTGTGTTCTTCAGAAATTACTTGGCCTCTCTAAGCCTGAGTTTCCTCACCAGGATAGAAAGGTTGTTATGAAGAACAAATGAGATAACACCAGGAAAGCACATAGAACAATAGCTGGCACATATATGATTCTGTAAATTCAATTTTTACATTTTGATTTAATGACAGATTTTACTGCAACAATGCGGTACCAGATGCATTCTCTATTTGTGACTTGATGGTTTCCATTTAAGCCGGTTCTGTGGGCAGAAGTCTACTCTGTTTCCAAAGTGCTGGAGTAGATCTGATTGTAATATGTTTACAGAGACATCTAACTTTTTCAGATCAGTAGAGTTGCATTTAATATTAAAAATGTCACATATCCCTGTATTTTCCGATAAATATATCCAAAGCCTTCATTTGACACTTTGTGTTATGCCGAAATGACAAATATTCTCAGTATAGCCTTCCTAGAGATTATCAAATTCAGATAACACATTCTGAAAGCTTCTTGGATGTTCAACAGTACTTAATTTTGATTAGTTATCACACATCTCAATAGGCATTTCAATAGAGTTTATCTTGATGTTCCAAAAATATGACAGAACGTTAAATCTATAGATGCTGTCTGTGTTTTAAGAAAATCTAAGAAGCAGGTTGTTTCTATAGAAGCTGATGCAGTGACCAAATTAACCGTAGCAGAGGTCCTCAACCCCCAGGCCTCCATCTGGTACTGGTCCATGGCCTGTTAGGAACTGGGCTGCACAGCAGGTGGTGAGCGCTGGTCAAGGGAGCATTACTGTCTGAGCTCCACCTCCTGTCAGATCAGCAGTGGCTTTAGATTTTCGTAGGAGCACGAACCCTATTGTGAACTGCACATGCAAAGGATCAGGTTGCTCACTCTTATGAGATGGAACAGTTTCATCCTGAAATCATTGCCCCCCACCATCCGTGGTGCCAGAAATGTGGGGGACCGCCGAACTGTAGCATTATTGCTACCTAACTTTCTCATTGTGACATAGTTTTATACATTTTTATATTTTTAAATATATATTTTTATGTATTTAAAGATACATGATTTTATCCAAACTAATCACTGTAACAGGGCTGACTTGCAACAAATTTTAATCAGATATTAAAAGATACACATTTAAAACAGGTAAATTAGTGTGTAATTTGTGTTACAAAATGCAGTACTGCTTATGGAATACCACTTGATCTAAAAAGCTGTAAAATAATTGCAGGTTAGTGGCAGAAGTCACTGTTACTTGCAAATCAATCCCAAACTAAAATGAAACAGTTCTGAATTATAATATGTCAATGAGGATAGTTTTATTTACAAATAATATAACAGCAATTGTACAAATCGAGAAAATATGTAACTACAAATTAAGAACTGAGTAGCCATCCTCTGGATTATCAAACACTTTTGATTTAGCCTCCTCCATGTGGCCATCTGCCTTTCTACTGGCCTTCCCAACTAGAATTGATTATAGTCAAATGTCAGGTATCCACAGTTGTTTTTATACAGGACCAGGCAGCAATTAGGTTAGGTTTGAAAGTCATATGATCTCTCTTGCAACTACTCAGTTCAGCTGTTTTAGCATCAAAGTGAGCAAAGACTGTATGCACAGTCAACAAGTTATGAAATGGGCATGGATATGTTCCAATAAAACTTTATAGAAACAGGTGGTGGGACGTATTTGTTGACTCCCCACCCCACCCCCAACCCTTTCTCCTGCAGAGAAAAGTCTCTTGTTACTCCCTTCACTTAAGTCAAAGAAGAAAAAAGAAATATATGCAGTTGTTGACCATCTGACCTAAATATTCTGTTAAATATCTGAAGATCAAGATGAAGAATTGAGTTAGAAATGTGATCACATACCTCAATTATTAAAAGCAGCCCTAATCTAATGAGGTGTCACTACTTAAAGAGGTATTTTCTCTTAGTATATGCACGTTACACAAAGATACGTTTAAACGTTATTTCTAAGATGTTTCCTCAAAGAGATTATTTCTGGAAAACTTGAAGATTTTTTACTTTCTAATGCAAGTGCCTTTTGTGAAAATGTGAGAAAAGTCAGAAATTACTAAACTTGCCCTCAACATTCTTCTCTTAAGCTAGAAAAGACAAAATTCAAACACTGAATATTGTAGTCTGTAACAAAGAAAATACCACGTGCGAATGTGGAATCGGTTCTCTTTGCTCAAGTGAAAACTAAGTGTTGTTCTAACCAAGTTTTGGACTGGAACTAGAGTATTCTAAAAAAATAAATAAATAATATAAGGTAGGAGTAAGTCCCTTCTTTTATACATTTATTTATTTACTTATTTATTCCTTCAACAAATATATGTATATGTGTGTTTGTTGAAGGAGTAAATATATGAATTTATATATATAGTTTGTCATATATTTGTCATCAAATATATGATGATGATACATTAGCTTGTAATGGTAAGATAGACTTCTTGCACTGTGTTTGTACTTTATTGAAGCAGAAGAAGCAAATTACAATAAAAACTATACCTTGTGACACTATGTGGCAGTACCTTTCAGGCACTGGGAACACCATAGTGAGAAAACAGACAAAAATATTTCACAAACCTTACATCGTGTAGTGAGAGACAGAGAGTGGACAGAGTAAAAGTTTTAAATATGCAATACATTCGATGACAATAAATAACTTAGTGAAAAATACAATTCAGGATGGGATTAGGAAACACAAGGCCTGGGAGTTACAATTTCATATAAAGTAGCCCAGATAAATCCTCACTGAGGATGTTGACATTTCAGTACAGAGACACTGCATAATACAGCCCAAAATAGAGTGAAAAGGGGTCCAGACAGAGGGAAGAGCAAGTACAAATGGCCTGAGGTGACAGTATGCCTGATGTGTTGGAGAGTCTACATCAGAAACAGGTTAACTAGTTAGAAGAATACTGTAATAACAATAACCAGGCCTGATGCAGTGGCTCACATCTGTAATCCCAGCATTTTGGGGAGCTGAGGTGGAAGGATCATGTGAGGTCAGGAGTTTAAGACTAGCCTGGGCAACATAGCAAGACCCTATCTCTATGAAAAAAGCTAAAAAAAAGATTAGCCAGGCATGGTGAGGCACACCTGTAGTTCTACCTACTTGGAGGCTGAGGCACAAGGATCGTTTGAGCACAGCAGTTCAATGTTACAGTGAGCTATGATTGCACCACTGCACTCCAGCCTTGGCAACACAGCAAGACTCTGTCTCTAAACTTCGTGTGTGTGTGTGTGTGTGTGTGTGTGTGTGTGTGTGTTGCAATAACCAAGTGAGACATGTAATGGCTTGGACTAAGGTGGTAGTAGTGGAGATTTTCCTACTTCTAATTTTTTCCCCAGAATGAATACATCCTACAAAAGACCTGGAAAGAAACAGGACATGGTTTTGAGTGTAATCTTGCCTCTATTCAGCAGCCTTTCCTTGGGGTGGGATCTCAGAAAGGTTGGGCAGGGAGAATGAAGTCAGAGAGCCACATGCAAATGCAGTATCTCATAGGGGTTTCCTCTGGATTATCAGAAATTCTAGACGGATAACGTTAAGTCTGGGCATGAAAGTGAAAGAGTAGCAGAGGAAAAGATCCATTATGGTCACTACCAGTTTCTGGAGTAAGGTGGATACTTCAGTATAAGTTGTTAAATCTGCCTGTTCTCGTGCTTACTTTTTCACCACTTGCTCTAGACTAATTACAGGGCTGATGGATTTGTATGAATTTCCTATGCAAGAGAGTGAAATTATAGGAAGGTTGCCTTTGGAAATTGAGACTAGAGAGAAGGATGGGAAATTCTCCATTCTCTATTTCTTCAGTACAGAGAATATAGGTTTGCGATACACTAACAAGTACAGAGGGCAGAGGGAGTGTGTCATGGAAAGCTTGGCACACTCCACAGTGCCTAGTATAGGTGCCATAATTATTTG
>NW_012103054.1:186209-187879 GCF_000951045.1 Mandrillus leucophaeus
AAAAAAAAAAAAAACACTAGTCGGGCAAGGTGGCGGGCGCCTGTAGTCCCAGCTACTTGGGAGGCTGAGGCAGGAGAATGGCGTGAACACGGGAGGTGGAGCTTGCAGTGAGCTGAGATCCAGCCACTGCACTCCAACCTGGGCGACAGAGTGAGACTCAGTCTCAAAATAAAATAAAATATAAACAAAATACTATACAAGCAAGGTCAAATTATTTTCCAATAGATTAATACATGGCATAACGGTTATACAGTGCCTTGCTCACAATAGATACTCAAATATTTGACAATTGATTAAATGGTGTTTTCATAGACTCCTGCATTAAAACTTTCATGGATAGTTCATCCACACTAACAAGAACCTGGATGTTTATACAACTCTGTAATTCAACTGCAGTCATGGAGAAAAATCCCTTTCTGAGAAGAAACACCCATTTGCCAGGATCTCTGTGGAAAAAGCAGAAAGCTGAGTTTAGGCGCTCTGATGTCATTCTCTATTTTTATAAATAAGAAAGTTGTGATGCAGAGAGCCATTTAAGGAAACTAATTTGAGAAGCACAGTAGGAGAGGTGGACTGAGGCCAAGTGTAATAATGTGTGCTGTGCAGGAGAGGTATGGCATGATTTCAAATGGGCGGGTGACAAGGTCAGGCTGCAGAGCCATCACTTTGGTGGTACAGGATGGCCCCATCACTCCAGTCACATGTGTCAGCAAGTCGCTGGACTCCTTAATCTCATACCCCGTACCTCTGAAAATGGCCTTCCGGAAGGTTGCCTTTGGAAATTGAGACTAGAGAGAAGGATGGGAAATTCTCCATTCTCTATTTCTTCAGTACAGAGAATATAGGTTTGCGATACACTAACAAGTACAGAGGGCAGAGGGAGTGTGTCATGGAAAGCTTGGCACACTCCACAGTGCCTAGTATAGGTGCCATAATTATTTGCTCTATCAAATTTAATTGAATTACACAACAAGTTCTATTTATTTCTAGATAATGGGAGTATTTCATTCTTACCATTTTTACTCTTTCTTATTTATGGTTTTAATATTCTCTAAAATGATGATATGTTAGCTTATATTGGTAAGATGTGATTTTTTTTGAGAGGGGTCTTGTTCTGTGGCCCAGGCTGGAGTGCAGTGGCATGAACTCAGCTCACTGTAGCCTCCTCCTCCTGGGTTCAAGCAAGTCTCCCTCCTCAGACTCCCGAGTAGCTGAGATTACAGGGGCGCGCCACCATGCCCAGCTAATTTTTGCATTTTTAGTAGAGATAGGGTTTCACCATGTTTGCCAGGCTGGTCTTCAACTCCTGACCTCAGGTGATCGAGTCACCTCGGCCTCCCAAAGTGCTGAGATTACATGCATGAGCCACCAGGCCTGGCCAGATATGATTATTTTACTGTACTTGTACTTTATTGAAACAGAAGAAGCAAAGTACAATAAAACTATACCTTGTATATAGCCCTCAAATAGTTGGTACGTAAACACTTATAACAGAGTTACAAACTTTAAGGTAGAAATAAACAAAATACTGCGGCCAGGCGCGGTGGCTCAAGCCTGTAATCCCAGCACTTTGGGAGGCCCAGACGGGCGGACCATGAGGTCAGGAGATCGAGACCATCCTGGCTAACATGGTGAAACCTCGTCTCTACTAAAAAATACCAAAAAAAAAA
>NW_012103054.1:187929-214186 GCF_000951045.1 Mandrillus leucophaeus
ACAGTAGGAGAGGTGGACTGAGGCCAAGTGTAATAATGTGTGCTGTGCAGGAGAGGTATGGCATGATTTCAAATGGGCGGGTGACAAGGTCAGGCTGCAGAGCCATCACTTTGGTGGTACAGGATGGCCCCATCACTCCAGTCACATGTGTCAGCAAGTCGCTGGACTCCTTAATCTCATACCCCGTACCTCTGAAAATGGCCTTCCCTCTGATAGAAATGACCTCCCCTTCTATGCCCACCAGATGCATCCTTCAAGGGTCACTCCTTTTTGAAGGCTCCCCTACTACCAGTCCATTGTTCTTTTGTGCCCACTCAATAATCATCTGGGACCTGGAGCAAAGACTGCTGGTATATCTTATTCCCCCACAAGGCCAAGAGTTCTTTAAAAGAAAGGACTGCCTTACTTCTTATATTTTCAATTGTTAATGCCTACCACAAAGCCTGATATACTAGGTACTCAAGAAGTGCTTGTCACTGCATATGGGCACAGTCGTAAAGTGACTAAAGTGTTGCCTTCCCAACTCCTTTCTCTGCATCACATACATCTGGATGTTGCCTCCTCACTGCGTCTTTGGTTCCCTTTAGAATTCCCAAACTCTTTTTAATACACGAATAAAAGTTCTATATATTTATGGTGTTCAATTCCATGTTTTGAAATATGTATATGTTGTGAAATGGTTCAATCAAACTAATTAATATACATGTTACTTCACATATTTATCTATGGTGAAAACACTTAAAAACTCCTAGGAATTTTCAAGAACACAATACATTATTATTACCTGTGGTCCCCACCTGGTAAATAGATCTCTTGAATTCTTTCTGACTAACTGAAATGTCTCTTTTGACCAACAACCCTGTTTCTCCCCACCCTCACAGGCCCCTGGCAACCACCACTTCAACTCTCTGCCACTGTGGGTTCAACTTTTTGGATTTCACATATCAGTGGGATCATGCAGTATTTTTCTCTCCATGCCTGGCTTATTTCACCTAACTTAAGGGCCTCCACATTCATCCATGTTGCTGCAAACGACAGCAATATGTTATGGCTGAATAGTATTCCACTGCGTATGTGGATGAACACTAAGACTGATTCCATATCTTGTTTATTCTGAGTCCTCATTTCAGTGCCATACTGAAGCTTGGCCTCCAAACATTTCAAGGTCTAAAGCTTCCCCCTTCCTCTGCTCCTTAAGACCTGCTCTTTCGCTGTCAAGGTACTCAAGCTGATCACTGGCTCAACTAGCTCATGTTGAATCGCCACATGACACAATTTCTCTTTTGGAAGATAGTTCCTAAAATCCTCAGGGAAAAATAGCTAATGGTTGAATTTCAGACACCATGTTTTAATGGCAGGGGCAGGAAAAGGAGGCATTTCTCTGTTATGGGTGCAGCCAGTGATCCCTAAAAATATTATTCTGAAAGCAGCTGTTATACCATCCACATGTGGACATATATGAATGGAATAAAAAAATTTTCATTCACAAAAACCTGGTTATTTCAGCACTGTTTCAGCACTTTTAAATGTACATATGAGGTTTTCCTTTTTCAAAATGACTGTAACTTGATTGATCTGTGTGTGTGATTGAAATATTTTTCACATTCAAAGAAAAAAATCAGATACACACATTGACTTGGATGAATGTCCAAAACATAAGAAGCAAAAAAAAGGAAAAGTCACAGAAGAATATATCCAGTATGATTTCATTTATTTAAAGTTCAAAAACAATCAAAATAAAACTGTGTATGTTTTATGGATACATTCACAGCTGGCTAAACTATATAAGAAAGTAAAGACATGATTAGCACAAAATTCAAGCAAATAGCTACCTCCATGACAGAGGCAGGGGCAGAAGGAAGGCTTGCCTTCTGTAACAGAGTAATATATTATTTTTTTCAGCTAAGCAGTGGGTATTCACTATGTTATTATCATTTAAACTGTGCATATGTCCTCTTTCAAATGTATGACACCTTTCATAACAACAAAAGAAAATTGTGCACTATTTAAAAAAACTTATACAAAGAAAAGAATAATCACTTAAAACCCACCACCCGTAGTTAACTATTAACAACTTTAAAGACATAGTTTTTTATATACATGTGGACACACACACACACACAAAATTTTACATGTGTATAGGATCATATAGAATAAATACTGTTGCAGCCTGCTTTTTATTCAATAGTACACAAATGCATTGTATTGAGATGAACCCCAGGGCAAATACGTGAGAAAAAACATCAGAACCTTGATAAGAACTCAATTCACACAAAAAGAAATGTTCTCATCTAACGTGATTAAGTGCATTTTCCTCAGACCTCCAGAATTTATAAAAAAGAATTGTATATGTCCCAAACAAATTTTCAGAAAGTGCCACAAAAAACTAACCTTTCCTTAGGAAGTAAACTTCACCATATAACATCTCTTTAATCTATGGTCAAAGGCAGAGGTTTTTCACTTGTACGTTAAATTCTTCTTTACTATGGAACAAATGTGCCAAGAACTATATTCATCATTTTCAACACAGACAAAAAAAACAACTGTGTTACATCAGAGCTCATAAAAATGGAAAATGAAGGAGTCGTTTTCTCCCTTCTGACATGCATAAGACCTACACAGATACAGCATGTAAATTCTGTTCTCTTCATAACAGAACTCTTTCCATCTAAGACCTTAAATCACGTCTCAGACATGGCGATGCTTATGAATCCTAATTGCCTGTTACTACTATATTAGTAAACTATTTTTTAGCTGACACACTTTCTGGACCAAATTGTTCTCTTGAACAAACTGCTTGCAAACCAGAGCCTCAGTAAATATTTCCTATGAACTTGAATTTTTCAATGCAGCAAGCCGCAACTGGTAATCATACACTTCACACTCATGGCTTTCTATAAATGTTTGAGTTTAAAATAATAAATGCTTTTAAAAATACCTCCACTTTGATAGGAAAACCCTGTTCACCTCACAGCTCATTCCCACTTTTTAGTAATTTTTCTCTCATCAAGTTGACTCAAATTGAAAACATATCTCCAAGAACTGAGCCACATAACAGCCTAACATAGGTTCCAGAATTGAGGGCAGGGGCCAATGAGCGGGACCTGAGAACTTGTGGAGAAAGGGATTTTTCTTATCAAAACATGATCATGAGCTTGGGAATGTGCTCACAAAATTATTTTGGCTGAAACAATTCCATGCAGTTCCAACCATCCCCCAAACCAAATCATTCTGAAAGATTGTAAGATTTCACACCTACAATTCAAGTCTCTCATTTCCTCCTAAATAAACTAAATTGAATTTCTATAGCTGTTAAAAGGTATTTTTCCCTTTTTAAGTGAATGCAATGTGTACAGATACTCCCAATTCATTAAACATGTCGCTCACAAAGCAGAGACATTCAGAACAGCAGCAACATGCTGGGCTTCATGAGCGTGGAGGCAAGTGCTGTGGTCAGGATGGATAAATATGTCTCACTACAACCAAGACAACTCTGCTGGGGAATTAGAACTGGAATCACCTAAGGTCGGGAGTTCGAGATCAGCCTGACCAAGATGGAGGAACCCCATTTCTACTAAAAATACAAAATTAACTGGGCGTAGTGGCACATGCCTGTAATCCCATTTGCTCAGGAAGGCTGAGGCAGGAGAATTGCTTGAACCCAGGAGGCGGAGGTTGCGATGAGCCAAGATCATGCCATTGCACTCCAGCCTGGGCAACAAGAGCAAAAGTCCATCTTAAAAAAAAAAAAAAAAAAAAAAAAAAAAATAGACTAAGTCCAAAGGAGCATTATTAACAAATTTTAATGTATTCTCCCAATTATTTACAACATTACCAAAACCAATACATGGAGATGCACCATGTTTGCATGCATATCTGGGGCTAACCACTTATTAAATAGCACATGTGGCATGAAACAGAGCCATGGCTACAGTGAAGGGGCCTGCACACCTCCTACACTTCACCATAGCCCTGGCCCTGCTGTGAAAGCAGTAACCTGGACAAACAGAAATGGAATGATTTATTTTAATGACAAGTAGCTGTGCTAAAAATGGGAATTTTAAAAGATATCTTGGTATTTTTAAACAGTCCTCTTTCAATTCTTATAACATTAACAGTTCTAGAGCCAGATTCACAAGTCACGCAATTGAACGGGATTTTCCAAAAAAAAGAATTCCTTGCAACAAACCAGCAGGAGGCATAGTCAGTCCCACCTTGACAGGGTGCTATTTCTACAAATTCTATTTTTAAAGTCTTACTGCCTTTCTCCCAGCTAATCAGTACCCGGTAATTGATCTTGAATGTTGTATATACATTTCACTGTATGGCAATGTAATGCCTTCCATATTTCCTTGTCAGCTATATTATTTTTTAAATTACCACTCAAATGCAACTCTGATGTCAGGAGGTGACTTCTGTCACGTGAGATACAGTATCTCCCTTCAACAGCCGATCAGAACCCCCCAGCACCTCCTCAGACACACCTTCGTTAGGATCGCATCTATTCTCACATTCCTGCATGGCTCTTTTTCCTTATTTGAAGTTATGCTCATGACTCTGAGTAAAGCAGTCATTACCTCTCCTACCCACAAATAGAATCCATTAAGAGAAAATTTGTTCCAAACTCATCTTCGGGTAGTGAGGAAGACTGGGTAAACCTCCAAAGGTCTAAAGGTTGAATTTCATTTGGAAAAGTCCCCAGAAGTTCAGCTGCTTATCCAGTCCTTATCCAAACTATGAAAGTGGACTAGGGATGTGCTGACAGGGAGGAATTAAAAGTTCCACCAGGCACCAGTGAAACCCAGTTACATAGCCCATTGCTGTACACAGCTTCTGAGAAGGAGGGAGGAGAGTGAGAGAAGATGCTGAGGGAGGGCGAGTCAAGAAATCTCATTCTTAGTCTTTCAGGAGCCTCTGAGAAGAAATGTTCATGCTGTATTTCAAACTGGGAAGTCCTATTATCCTTACTGAGGTTGCTCTTGACAAATAGAGAGTTCATTTGTAAATAAGGTTGAGATGCCTTTCCTAAAAATAATTTATTTTCTGACTTGAAGGTCAAAAGCTTTGAAAGGTAGTGAGGCACCATTATTTCCTTAGGGTTTTATTTATTTTTTTTTAATGTTGTAGAGACAAGGTCTCGCTATGTTGCCCACCTGGTCTCGAACTCCTGGCCTCAAATAATTTCCCACCTTGGCCTCTCCAAGCAGTGGGATTACAGGCATGAGCCACTGTGCCTGGAAAAATCCTTGGATTCTTAAAAGGTGATGTTTGGAAATGAAGAAAATTATATTTGGAAATAGAAATAGACATAGAGGGATTTATTATGGAATTTCAGCCAGGCACGGTGGCTCATGCCTGTAATCCCAGCAGTTTGGGAGGCGGGCAGATCACTTGAGGCCAGGAGTTTGAGAACAGTCTGGCTGACATGGCAAAACTTCATCTCTACTAAAGATACAAAATAATTAGCCAGGCATGGTGGTGCATGTCTGTAATCCCAGCTACTCAGGAGGGTGAGGCATGAGAATCACTTGAACCTGGGAGGTGGAGGCTGCAATGGCCGAGATCACACCACTGCACTCCAGCCTGAGTGACAAAGCAAGACTCTGTCTCAAACAAAAAAGGAATTCCAAGGATGTCTATCAGATCAGGTACTCACGCTGTGAGGGTATGGGACTGAAATAATTCAGCAATTTAACCACTCACATCAAAGATTCCTTTGATTTTCTCAATCAATGTGACTGGCATTTTGATCTGAGCTTTAATAAAAATAAAATTACTCAGATCACTTTTTAGTTTAACTAGGTTAATATAGGGAGTTAAAGTATTAAGCCTTAGAATAGTGCCTAGAAGGAGAAGCTTCCTTTAAGAGATCTGCCAATCCACCTTTTCCTCCCCAGAGCCTCATTCAGTCATTCAAGAGAAAAGACAGCTTTTCTATTTTTGAAGCATGGCCATAGAGGAAACAAAATTCTATCCCGTCTCATTGTTAATAACACTCATCAGTGCTGGAAAATTGTTTCTTACGTGTGACCCCAAGGAAAAAATTAAAGAATGCTCTAAGCCATCCCTCAATGGGACTGACATCCTATCTCTGAGGCCTAATCCCACTCAATGGCCTTTCTGGAGTCCAGAACGGGTGTATGAGGCGCTGAAGATAAGCTAAGGCCTTCCATATGTGTCCCGCTCTTCCTGGAAATCATTCTCTCCTAGAAGAAAAAACAAGGCTCTATTTCAATGGGGACATATCTTTTCAAATCTCCCAAAACTTTGAGTAAGATTCCGTTAAGTCCAGATCTGGCTATTTTGTTGATGAACAGTACCAAGAAAAAACAAAAAAGAAAGGAGGTTTGATTAAAAGAAAAAGAAACTTACATTTTTATATATGTGATTTTCTAGGAGTTGAATACATTAAACACATCAATATTACCCAGATCCCTTGGGGGAAAAGGAAAACACTCCAAAAGAGGAAAAGTTTTGAACTTTCTTTGAATGTAAAGCACAAAGTCATATAATGCCTACACACATTATGTAATTGCCCACAGATAGTTGGCTAACTTAAAGAAAAAATTGTACAGTTCTAGGCTGTTTGTTTGTTTGTTTGTGACGGAGTCTCGCTCTGTTGCCAGGCTGGAGTCCAGTAGCTCAATCTCATCTCACTGCAACCTCGGACTCCCAGGTTCAAGCAATTCCCCTGCCTCAGCCTCCGGAGTACCTGGGACTATAGGCGCGCACTACCATGCCCCGCTAATTTTTTGTATTTTAGTAGAGACGGGGTTTCACCACGTTGGCCAAGATGGTCTAGATCTCCTGACTTTGTGATCTGCCCGCCTCGGCCTCCCAAAGTGCTGGGATTACAGGCGTGAGCAACCACGCCCAGCCAATTCTAGGGGTTTTTTAAAGATGTGTTGAGTATGTGGGATTCTGTTTTGCTAGGATAATACTTGTGAGTATTAGATCTCATTCCGATAGAAAACCAGGTATCCAGAAATAAAGGGGGAAGAGAACGGAAGCCAAAGGGAAAGGGAAAGGGAGAGAGGGGATGGGAGGGGAGGGAAGAGGGAAACCAGGTATCTGGAAAGTCACAATTTTTCCTGGAGCATCTAGGAGACAGCTATGTGTAGGTGATGGGAAATTAGGGTTTTTTTGGACACTCACATTACAATTCTTATTATCCTTTCTCCCTTAGAATTACAGATTCATAAAATCCCTAGAATTCATCTGGAAGGGAAGAAGAGAGTATGAAAGAACAGAAGAGTATAATGTTCAACATGGAGGGAAAAAAATAACAATACATATTTCAGAAATAGGAGCAGCTTCAGTGCACGCAGTGTCATGGCAGCCACTCCATGGGAGGAAGGGGATCCTCTGCCAACCTTGTCAGCCACTCCAACTAAGTAGCTGCTGCACCCGGTGTGTTGCTGCTGTCTTTCTAAGGGTTCAAGAACATGGGCTCTGGAGTCAAATGGCCTGCGTTTACATTCCAGCTCCATTCATAGCCTGCATGACCTTTAGCACATGCCTTGGCTTCTCTGCCTCAATTTCCCCATCTGTAAAATAGAAATAAATATAACATCAATCTCATAAAATTGTTGAGAAGATTAAATTACATAAAACATAGAAAACATCATAGTGAATGAGAGAGAGTAAGTATCCAACAAATGTAGGCTAATATTGCATTTCTTTTCATTTCTAAAACAGCCCTATGAAGTAATGATCATCCTCTTCATTTACAGAAGAGGACACAGAGTTAAGGAGGCCACATCACCCTCCTAGTTTCACTCCACTAGTTCGAATTCCATATAGTACCTGAGTCCCAGAAATATCTGGCTCCAAATTAATGCCGTTTCCCCTGTACCACACTGTTTCTCCACACTCCCAGGGCACTCAATGAGCAAAATGCTGACTTAACATAGTGCAAATGGTCAATCAATAGTATTTGGTTGAAGGCCAGGGCAGTGGTTCACTCCTGCCATCCCAGCACTTGGGTTAGTGAATCCCTTGAACCCAGAAGTTCAAGACCAGCTTAGGCAACATGGCGAAACCCTGTGTCTACAAAATTACAAAAAAAATTAGCCAGGCATAGTGGCACGTGCCTATGGTCCCAGCTAGTCAGGAGGCTGAGGTGGGAGGATCACTTGAGCTCAGGAGGTAGAGGCTGCAGTAAGCCTGATCACACCACTGCATTCCAGCCTGGGCGACAGAGTGAGGCCTTGTCTCAAAAAAAAAAATTATTTTAATAGTGTTTCGATGAATAGCTATCATTCTACATGTCCGAAAGAATGGATACTCTTCCCAGAATATACAACTTAATACTAGATGGTAACATTCTTGGACTATGTACAGTCAATCCTAAGCATTCAATGTCTCCATTAAAGACATTTGTCTTTACAATTTGTGTATAATCTCACTAAAGTAGTAGTTCTTAAATTTTATTGAGTCTTGGACCCCTTGGTGAATCAGATCGAAGAAAAGGACACTTTCCCCAGGCAGAAAAAAAATGCACATATACATACTCCCAAAATATGTATACAATTTCAGTGGGTACAGAGACTTGAGAGGTTCATGCAATCCAGGTGAGCAATCCCCCATTCTAATGAGCCTGGAGATCTGGAATGTTGTTCCATTTACAAGGACGCCTTTTCTATATGGCTATTATCACCCTGCTTGGTCTCTGCTTTGTTTCTTTTTGATTTTTCTCTTCTTTCCTGTTCTCTTTCCTCTTACCTCTCTTATTATTCCTTTCTCAACTCTCCACCCCCTCCTACCTTGGCAATCAGACGGGGCCACTATTGGAATCTCCTCTCCCTTCCCCTTCCTCCTCTCTGTATCCTTCCTGCCCAGCTGATTCCGGAGAGGAATCCGATAACTTATCAATAGGCATGGGTTGCTCCATAGGAATTTTGGCCAGCATGGGAAACAGTCTTTCTTTGAAGGATAGCAGATCAGAACTTCTGGCTCCATTAAGAAGTAATTTCTCCTAATTCTCCAGTAAATGCAACCACTTTCCATTAAATATGTGCAGATTCACTATATCTTGTTTTCAAGGAAACAGATTTGCTAAGTTAACAATTCTGGTATAGATATCTGTGAACTCATTTGTTCTTTTGTATCTGTGACTTTGTTTATGGTACCCATCAGCTTAGTAGTTAAGTACTCAGAAACACATATATTGGACACATAAAGCCTCATATAAGCAACTCATGCATTAAAATGTATCTGTCTCCATTAGGTTTCTTGTTTGCCTACAATATGCAAGTGAATTGCATTTATATCTGTTTTTTAAAAATAAGCTTTTAAAACGTCATAATGCAATCATTTGGAATACTTGGCCTACTATTATAATTATATATCTATAACTGCCTAGAGTTGCCTAATATTGAAATGTGGTTAAGCAATTGTAAGAATGAAAAGCTTCAAGCTGAAATGAAATGTAAAATCATGAACTACAATATTGAAATGAAATCTTGTTTAAAAGATTTGTCTTAGAGTTTGACTTTTGAGGCGTTTTGTACCTCTAGAATAGTCCATCATCAAGAAATCTGAAAAGTCAATATTTTCATTTCCTAGCAAATCAAAACGTTTTGTCTAAGCCCAAGAATTTTCTTTAAGGATGCTTTCTAAGAGAATGGCCCTTTGTTTTTTTCATATGAAAGTTTCTGCAAAAACCAACTAAGATATGATGACCGTGTTTTTAATAAAGTAAATTCACAACCATAAATATGCCTTAGATTATTAATGGGACATTTTGTAAACTGCCAGGCAAATGAAATTAAAGGAGAGACAAATGCTTTATATATGAGCATTACATATTTACTTCACAGTTTTTAAACTATTTCATAGTAACTTCATCAGCATTTCCACTTACTATAATGATCATTTAAGATTTTGTTATGGTGAAGCCATTCACTGAATTGAAACACTATTTTTGTAATTTGGAAAGAAAAACTGTGTAAAATGAATAGCACTGGCAAATGTTTCTAATCATTTCCTTAAAATACTAAACCACCAAACAATCTTTTTATTTACTACATTTTGCTTAAGTGCATAAATCAAAGGACAATAACAAGCCTAATGTCAAAGAAACTTTTTGACACTTCATACATTTGAGCAAGTTTAGCCGATAAACAGTTTAGATGAAGTTATGGTTTGAAATATGTTTCCCAAGAGGACTGTGGTTCATAAATTGCTATCAGGCTACCTCTGTCATTATTGATTTGAGAGGTACTCAAGGTACCCCAGCTATTAACTAAGGCTAGCATTACCTGACCTGCTTTTTAGAGAATGATATTTGGTTTTACAAAGACAACTAACTATCCATCCTATAAGAAATATGCAGTTTGCTTGTCATCAGGCACGTAATATATTGCATTCTATTTGAAATGTTGACCAATAATTAAAAGAGGAGGCAACATAATCTTAGACAGGCTTCCAACCATCTTCATAATCCTAAAAAAAATTAAATCAGTTCCTTTATATAACAACTATACTGGGAAAAGCTAGAAGAATGACAGCATTTTTTAAAATGCATCAAACAATAGAAATTTGCATCTCAGCAGTTTGCAATTATATGATTATTTATTACACCTGTGCTCTTAAGTATTCCTTGCAGATATGTGTTTTTGATAAGCTTATTAAAAATACATGCACAGGCAAATAAAATAATAGTGGCATAATGTGTGTGTGTTTATTTCTTTACCTGCCTGCAAAAACTAGCTTGCCAGTGCTCCTCATTGAGAGTTGAGTATGGAACAGTTTACTCTCCAACCCTGCACCATGCCCTCTGCCTTGTGGATTTGGGAAATGTCAGGAAAGATCAGAGCAAGGATCCTGCTACTTTTTTATTCAGATCCTCTGGTCTTAACCTTCAAGGAAACATTTAAAAGTTAGTTACGACTCGATCGTTCTGCATTAAGTTTGTCATCAGTGACCCCGCTTTACAAAAGCAAAGAACCGAAGAGTTTCAGGAACAGACTTGATGAGTGTCATCAACCGCTAGAGATGTGATAAATTTATGAATTTTATCAGCCTTGCTTTTAAAAGTCCTGGTAAATTAAACAGTCAGAGGTGGAGGTTTCCTGCGAGCCTTCTTAATCATGTGAGTGGCTGCGTGGCAGCATGTTCCAGGAGAGCTACACAAGTAAAAACTCGACCACATCACTTTCACACAAAGAAATCTGCCAAACATAAAGGAAATGTTTGGTATTCTTATTTTAAAAACAAAACAAAACAAAAAACTATCTCCCTGGAACCTATGATTTGAAGCCCTTTGGATAACTCATTCAAGGAAATATCGCTGGAGCTACTGTCTGCTACACTTTCGGTAAACTTTCTTAATGTTTCCATAGTAACCCTTGCTAATTTTGCACAACCATCTATTCAGCTATCTGAACAAGAAAATGGGTTTTGCCAAAGCTAACTTAAATTCACCTCAGCTATGACCTTTGTCTAGCATGGCTTAGGAGTCAGAAGTCCTAAGAAGAGCAAAGATCATCTTTCTCATTCATAATTTACAGTGCTACATGGCACAGAACTTGTAGAAACAGAGCAGATGCTGGTGAGCAATTAACAGGCTCTCCCCATCACGATCAGCGGCTTTACTCGCCCACCCTTTGCATCCCAAAGTAAAAACAAAACTAGTTTCTTTTTAACCCATTTTAAATATGAAATACCAGGCCTTTTCCATAGTTTGTTGTTATTGCTAATTAAAACAGATTCTCTAATTCCAAAATATCTTTTTTTTTTTTTTTCTTTTTTTAGGTTATAAACCATAGAACTCCTCTTTCCTAAGGACCTTGGGAAACTTCCACAGAATTGGTTTACTCCTCTAAAAAGTATCTAAAAATGCACAGGGCATTTTACTCTGATAAAACACTTCTGACACATAACTATTAACCTCTGAGCAAAGGGTCTCCATCTACTTTTTCTCTTGACCTCGTCTCCCACAATCCTTTGCGGTAGTTCTGGCCTCACTTCAAAGACAGCTGGCCAGGAGGGGCTGCACTTACTCTATTTCCTTCTTCCTCCCCCACTTCTTCCCTTTGCCTCTAATTTTTTTCTTTTTTTTCTTCACTTTCCTCTTACAACTTTCTTGCTTTTGGTAGAAAAATGCCTAATCTCTCTATCTTCCCACAGCTTTAACAATCTGCTTGACCATGCGTCTCGCTCTTTTCTTTCCTTTCTTGGAGGGAAGGTCCAGCGCTGGCCTGTGGGGATTTAAAAATGACAAACTTGGTCTCAGCTTTGGAGCTATCTCAATTTTCACTTGGAATGATAATATTTTTGACAAATTAAAGAAAAGTTAACCTCAAAATACTAGGTAAGTTAGGTCATTATACCCAAAACACAGGTTCTTTGGATGAAAAAAAGAAAGAGCTAGAAAGCTGTCCCTCCGCTATGGAAGGTAACAGGCCTACCGAGGCTACGGAATTTGTTCAGAGCCACAAGGCTGTTTGTGACACGGGCAGAAACCACTTCTTTAGCCCACCACTTTCCATTTTGACACCAGAGTTTCCCTGTGGTATGAAGAGACTTACTCTTTGCTTTGGGTGACGGTTGCTAGAGGAGCAATGTCCCCCACCTGTCTTTTGGGGACTGGAAGGATATAGAGGAGGGGGGTTCTGCCTTCCTAAATCCACTCAGAGGCAAGGCACTTTGGATTCTACTGTCTACTTTAACCTCACACTTCTTTCTGTTCCTTTTCTCCTTCATCTTGAGAAAAAAAAAAAAAACATAAAAAGCTACACAAAAGATTAAACATATTTGTAGCCTGAGTCCATGAGTGAGAAAAAAAATAAAAATAAATAACAAATAAGATTCAACTTATTAAAGGATTAACTTTAGGATCATGGAGTTTCCCAGCACTTATAGAAAGACTGAACTCTTTTAGTCCATGTTTTTCACTTTATATGTGAAGAAACTGGGCCTCGGGTTAGTTACTTGGTGTTAGGAAAGAAGCTGGGAGCAGAAGGCCAGGTTTACGACTCTTTCTACTCACATATAATGGAGAATCCGAATATTACTCTACATTACTAGTAATAGATTTAATTTACTGTGTTTGTGTGAATCTCACCTAATTACTTTTGTATTTCAAGGATCTATGACACGTAAAAACCAGGATGTCTCATAAATTTACGTTCAATCATTTAATTACTCCTAAAATCTTTTATAATTACAACTTTTCATGCAATGCCTCCAACAGTTTCACATATCAAATATCAAATTTATCAGTCTTCTGGGCAATGTCCTAAACACGCAAAATTTTTTCTGTGCTCTATTTTAAGGAAAATTGCCACTTTAGCTTTTTAACTTGTTGTTTTCCCGTGTTAGCCATACGGCAATAGTGATTTAGTTTTATTTTAAGAAATGTTCTGATACATGGTTTCTGCTAAAGGTTGAATTTTTAAGGAAAACAACTTGTCTTGTACTCATGTTTGTTTTCACCTTGGAGAACAAAGTCCCACAAGTCAAAGTTTATAGTCAATCAAAAAAGGGCACATTACTTTCCCATTTTAATGGTAGAACAGGGACCTTTAACTTTCCTGGAGGCTTTGCTTTGGGGTTTACACAGAGCAGAACTTCCTTAACGCTAGTAATCAGACCCACAGGACACGTGTTAATTGTTCCCGACATGTAAAACTATCTACAGTATCTCAGCTAATAACACCATTGCAAACATTTCACTTTTGAAAAGCACAGTATTGAAACCAATTACATGCCTGTTGATTTACCTTTCCCCACCTTCCCAAAACATTAGAATTGCTCATTCCAATAATGTCAAAGTTCAGATTCCCAAATGGCAGCACAAATTCTGAAAATACAGTATCGAGTTACAGTATGTGCCATCACTGGCTGATTTAGAGATGACTGCCAAAAGCAAACACGTTTGGGCAAATTTTATTTGTTAGATCCTACAGAAGCCTATAGTTGATATGGCTTCCCAATAGCTATTAGAATACCTTCAAATAAAACATTATTTAAAGGTTGCGTCACCCAACAACTGGTTCCTATTGGTCACCTTGATAATTCCGGGTAAAATGTTGATTTTTATTTATACCCAAGCTTTGAAATTTATTGCATCAATGAAAGTTCTTGTTTGCAAGAAAGAGAAACCTACTCTGATTATCATAAGGAAAAAAAGGTGGAAGGAGTATTGAATGGGGGTATATAGAGTCTTGCAGAAATGATGGGAAGCTGGAGGATCAGGCTGGGAAAATAGTTAGGAACCCAGCGTTCCCACAGAGCTGGGAGCCAGGCAGGCTAGGCAGGCCAGCCCAATTCCACTGCAACAGCGAGCCCTCCATCCATCCACTTCCCTCTTAATCCTTCCTCAAGATTCAAAGTCCGAAAGACAGTGGCTGGTGGCCCAAATCTAAATAACATGGACATCTCAGGGAAGGGAGAGGGAGGATCTGGCCTATAAATGTGCTAGTTTTGTTTGTTTTTTAAAAAGTCTTTGAATTGGGCAAATAATTTTCTATTTCTGACAAAATCCACTTTGAGCATCAGAAATGAAATGCCTTGGATGGAGCACAAAGTCGATATGCCTCACACCAATGTCTTTACTGCAATAGGGAAGGTCATAAAATAATTCCTGGGTTTTACTTAACTCCAATCAAAGAGAGAGATGTGGCTATAACAGGGACCAAAATAATCTATCCTGGGATCTTTGACCCTCACGCCAGAAAACAAGATTTGGCCATTTCTCAACAACAACAAAAATATAGTATTTAAATTGAATTCCAACGTTTGACCTTTTTCATTTTTTACCTTAGGTGATCCTCGTAAAATTATAGTTTCATTTTCTTTGTATAAGACATAAAATGTAAAAGTATTATTTGCATATAAACATTTCACCAAATGAGGACAAAAATGCAATTTGACATAGAACTTTACTCTTGGTGATATGTTTACCATCTGAATAAAATAAAATAAACTTTTTAAAGATCAAAATGCTGATTATTTTTGCATCCATAGGCATTACGTTTTTACTAAAAAGTGGAAATATTCTGTACCTGCTGTGTTATAATCTATTTTTAAACACAATAATATATTTTGAAATATTATTGTTCCAATAAATATTCATTTCTGCCTCGAAAAGGTCAAACTAATATTTCATTGCGTATGTGCTTACTAAAGTCCAGATACTGCCCTTTACATTTTTTTAAAGTGTTTATACTAAACCTTTTGCTACATCTGAGCACATTTTCATCAGATTCTAATTCTTCACTGTGGGGAAATCAACAGTGAGAGCTTGTAGTCAGGTTTACTTCCTTACAGAATTGTTTCCCATAAAAGATAATAATAATAATATAGAAAGATGATGCATATTAGTAGATGATAAAACATTAAATCCTTAATAAATATTGACTAACTAAATGAATAATAATCACATATACATAACATTAACCATGCCAAGCACTGTTTTCATCACTTTACATACGTTACTTCATTTAATTTACAACAGTCCAATCAACTAGACATTGTTTTCATATCCATTTCATTGATGAGAAAGCCAAGAAGTAGAATAGTTAAGTAACTTGTCAAAGATTTCACAGCTGATGTAAGAAGTCTGGTTTTAGATCTATGTTCTTCATAGTAAGTTATTGTTTTGTGGCTACAGTTTTACAAGAAAGGTAATGGAAGCTCTTTATTAATGTAATTTAAAGACAAATTATATAATCATTGGGATCATTGAAATAATCTTCCACGTACACCAAAGTTTGGATCTAAAGGTATTACAATTTCATCCCACATATTACAGCCCATAAATGTGGAATAAAGGACCCCTTTCCAAGAAGAGATATATTTAGAAAACTGTCCCCAAAGTAATTACACATTCCTTACACCACAACCAAGTTGCAGTTAATACCCCCATATTACACTTGTCAAGATATGACCTGAGGGTTTTGCAGAGGTTGCACCATACAACACAATGTTACAGCTACGTAAATAAATAAGCATAATTTGATGCCATAGGGTGTCACGTGTACTTTTAGTAGCCTGAAAGAATAAAGCAATTTAGAGAGACATCTAATTTACACCCAGGAAATAGCTTAATGAGCCCAGGAACCCAATGCCTGATGATGCATTGGATTGTATATTAAAGTGCCAGTGTCGGAGGTTTCAAATAGCCAATCTTTGTGACAAGAAATGAGTGTGTTTTGAGAAGTGGACTGAACAGCATTGAAGAGTACAGCAATTACTAAAAGGGTTTCCAGACACACGAGACTTACTGGACCCTGTTACAAACTCGAACTTCCACCATCAGTTACTGAATTCATTTGTGCCATTGAAGGCTACATCATTGCAACTGGAACAAAAACGTTTACATTTTACCAGTGTTTTATTTTCAATTAAACATCTCAGCTGCTATTTACATAGTTGAATGGCATGGCATTTATACCATGCAATTTGATGTTAATTCTTTGTAAATATTTCTCCAGCAAGAGACCTAAGTTCAAACTAGTTGTGAAAATGTCACTAAAAATAAAATAAACTTTAATTCAATCTTGATCACAAATTATTGTTAAACAAAAGCTAAAAACCTGTAAAAATTTTAAATGGAAGTCTAAAGGAATTAACTGAGATGCTCATGTCCCAGGAAGTGACTTGCTTTTAGGCTGCCTGAGCCCTTGAGGACTTAGGTTGACTTAACTCCACTGAGGGGAAGTTAAAGGCAGGAGAAAAGCTGCCAAGATAATGGCTGAGAAGATACACAGGGAGGCTGTGGCTCGGCACTGCACTGTCCGCTCTCAAGCCTGCAATTCGGCTCTGAAATAGGTCACGACTGGAAGGTTTCACGTTTCTTATGCATAGTTGCTGTTCCCCGACCAGCTCCTCCATCTGAGATCATTCATCATTCATCGTAGCTGGAAATCTCCATCCTATCTGCCTCTGAAATTCCCAGGGCCAAGCTGGTCAGCATCCAATTCAGACTGGAAATAAGGATGGAAGAGGGTCTGTCTAGCTTTGCTTTCTGTCCCAAAACATTCCCTTCCCTTGTGGTGTCTTCTTATATGTTTTCATATACAAGGAGAGAAGCCTAAGTAAATAAACAGTGTTTTAGACTTACCTTTTTAAGCATTTCCCTGTTGATTTCTTCTAATTTTCTAGATTCTGGTGTAGAAATCTGAATGTACCTTATAGAAATAGGCTTTAGGGTAAGGCTTGCCTTACATGTACACAGTGTAAAAGCCAACAATCGCAAATATAAAATTTGATTTGAGAGATTACAATCATGCAAAAAAAAGGTTATGTCCCTATAAATATCTCCACTGGCTTGGCAGATGTCAGAGGTGAAGCCATGGTTACCATCCTCTTTTAAACTTCCAGTAGCTCTGGAGGGGTAAAACGCCAAGCTGGTGCAGTCATTTACAACTCAGTGTGGATTCCCTTATTAGATTACTCTCCTCTGAGAATGCTAACTGCAATAAATAGAATAAGAATTTGGTGAACAAAGGGAAAAGAAAGAATAAAAATTTGACAGAGAAAGGGAAAAGGGAAGAGATCACTTTTGGGCAGGAGTGAGATGATGTCAAGGAAATTCAACAATTTATCAATTTCGTTAACTTACCAAATTTGTCCTGGTTTGGAGAAAATAAGATAATCCTTCCCTTCTCTATTTAAGTAAGTAAACTCAAATGCTTCCAGTAGTGACACAGAATCAATTCTATGTAAAACAACAGATGGCCTATGGTAAAGTAAGGAGCACAAACTTTATCACAAGAATTGCAAATTTTAAAAAAATTACAAAACAATTTGGCTGGTCAACTAAGACCTATATGCAGCTGCTAGCCGAATCTGAGTGACATTTTATACAAGAATAATATTATTCAGGAATTAAAATAAAACACAGGCTGGGTACAGTGGCTTATGCCTGTAATCCCAGCACTTTGGGAGGCCAAGGTAGGTGGATCATCTGAGGTCAGGACTTGGAGACTAGCCTGGCCAACATGGCAAAAACCCATCTCTACTAAAAAAAAAATACACAAATTAGCTGGGCATGTTTCACACCTGTAGTCCTAGCTATTCGGGAGGCTGAGGCACAAGAATCGTTTGAACCAGGAAACAGAGGTTGCAGTGGGCTGAGATCACACCACTGCCCTCTAGCCTGGGTGACAGAGCGAGACTTAGTCTCAAAAAAAAAAAAGTAAAGTAAAACACAATTTAACACCTAGTGAATACCTATATTAAATTGAGAAGATCTAGGAATATCACAGCCCAGGGGCAATCACTAGTCCGTTTCTCTCTAATTTTTCTACGTTTTTTTGATGATGGGGATTATGGTGATGAGTTTGGTGACTTGAAGGAGTCCGCTGTTACGCAGAATGAATTAGCAATATCTTAGGAAGACAAAGTGCCAGCTTAGACATCTGCAAACTCAGAACCAGAAAGCCAAATGTTCATCATCAGCATTCGAGTAGACACCACTTTCAATTCTTTTGTTTTCATATCTTCAAAAAGAATACAACACTCCCAGACATCTAGTGCCTACCTCAGAGTGGTATTATGAATATTAGTCATGTTAATGCCTCACAGGTACTTTGAAGATGAAAAGGACTAGTTAGTATCAAACCATGAAGTGGCAGCCAAGACTTCCACAACAATTAGAGCAAAACGGAAAGGAGGCACCGCTGAGAAACTTGGAAGCAATACAGCCATGTATTTGTTTCTGTGCAAACCTTTTAATAATGAAAGCCTGTGAACTCCTCTTCAGATGAAAGAGGCTCAACTGTGTCTTTAATTAGATCATCCTATTGGAGCACAATATAGTGATAAAGAAGATTTAATAAAGCATTTTGTCTTTTTATTACTTTGATTTGATGCAACATATCTGCTCATCCACGCAAGATGTTTAACTTCAAAAGCAGTTCTGTCCACCCTCCCCCTGACCAATAAATAACTCCAAGGGGGAAAAAGAAAACAATATATTTGGAGCATCCCTAAGCTGCTGAGTGATGAAAAGATTCATCATTTTTTTTCTACTGTGGACACGGGTCTTTTAATTAGTGCTTTACTTTTCTCTTACAGCTGATAGGATTGTAAGAGTTTAAATGTTACTAGTTATTGATTAAAACATATGGTAAAGTAATTTGGGGGGAAAAATCTAATTACTCCACACCATGGTAAGTCTTCCATGTTTGACATGATCCTGGATAGGCCCATTAGACTGGGAATTTTAGGAATAAACAAAATTAAATCATAAAACTGTTGGCACAGAATTCTCCGCATCATGACAAACTTACTCTAAACATCTTTTTTGTATGTAGATCTGTAATTAGATTCAGTGCTTGAATTTAAGATTTTGGCCAAGCTAAGCCTGGAAACACAAAAACAGAATATTTAGGAGGTTAAGGAATTAGTTTTTGGAATTTGTTTACTTTTTTAAGGCATCTTAACAGTAATATTAGCATAGATGATTGTATTAGCCGGAGAAAACTTCAGACAAACCCATCCAAATAAGCTGGTAGACATGGAGTGAGTGGACTGGATAAAGACGAGAGGGAAGAGATGGACAAACCAGAGGAAGGGAACTACAAGATTATCAGCAAGGGCAGAGGGAGAATGAGCAACCCAGTCAGTTCGTTGTCTTAACTACACTAGACTTAAAAGGCCAGACTTTTTTGTCCTTGCTAACAATGTGGCTATATTAGTGAATCCACAGACTCTTGTGGAGGCTGGCTTAAATCCTCAAGTAAGCAAAGAGAGAAAAAAAGAAAGCAGTCTCTCAGATGAGCCTGCAGGCCACGGTTGTTAAGTAACATTACAAATTTGTTTTATTATACTTTAAGTTCTGGGGTACATGTGCAGAACACGCAGGTGTGTTACATAGGTATACATGTGCCAGGATGGTTTGCTGCACCTATGAACCCGGACATTAGGCATTTGTCCTAGAGCTCTCCCTCCTCTAGCCCCCCACCCCCACCACAGGCCCCAGTGTGTGATGTTCCCCTCCCTGTGTCCGTGTGTTCTCATTGTTCAACTCCCACTTATCAGTGAGAACATGTGGTTTTTGGTTTTCTGTTCTTGTGACATAATATTTCTAAGTGATTTTCTAGAACCTCTCTTTTTCATGATACAAACACTTAAAAAAAAATAGTTATTCCCAACATTCCTTTTTCCACACAAAATCACTTGTTTCTATATTTCCCAATTTTGCATTCCTTACTATTACCCTTACAGCTTTGGAAACAAAGAGACCTCATTTCAAGCTCCTCCTTCATCATTATCTGAAGCTTCAGTTTTCCTATCAGTAAAATTGGAAATAATACAACTCCACTCATATCCTCTAAGCTTGGCCTTGTACTAACATCTTAATTCTCCTACTAGTTTTTCTGCAATTATATGTATTCAAGATTGCTCTAATAAACTGCACATATCCAGGTTAAATTGCTTTTTATTTTTCATAAATTTTACAAATGCAATTATCCATTTATTTAGGTTTTAACTGGTTATTAGGAAATACATAGACATATCTTTACATTGTAAATCTATACAGAATAGAATACATCACATTGAAGGACGTGGCCTGAATAGTCCTGTTTCTTGCAAGTAGGAGGAGATGAGGTCTACAACCAAACCTACCCACTGACATTAGCTCCTAGGAGTCAAGCCTCTACTAAACTAATGGGAAGGGGTCCTGATGGTAGGCAGAGTATGGCATCCAGCAGTAGGCTCCATGCACTGCCTTGCCCACCAGTGCCCTGGCGAGAGCAATCCCAGGCCTCCATGCAAAGAGGGCACCGAGATCAAAGCAAGTTACCTGAAAAGGGGCTTGGAAAATGGGATCTTTGTCAAGGTCTTTATGGTTACATGCAACAGAAACCAACTCAATCCAGTCTAAGCAAACAGGAGAACTCTTTGGAAGGAACTGAGGTGTCTAATAGAACACAGAGATCTTTCCAGAACCTGAAAAGCCACCAAGAACCCAGGCAGGGGCCGAGCACGGTGGCTCACACCTGTAATCTCAGCACTTTGGGAGGTCGAGGCAGGCGGAACCTGAGGTCAGGAGTTTGAGACCAGCCTGACCAACATGGTGAAATCCCGTCTCTACTAAAAATATAAAAATTAGCCAGGCATGGTGGTGCACACCTGTAATCCCAGCTACTCAGAAGGCTGAGGCAGGAGAATCGCTTGGACCTGGGAGGCAGAGATTGTAGTGAGCCGAGATCACACCACTGCATTCCAGCCTGGGCAACACAGTGAGACTCCATCTCAAAAATATAAAATAAAAATAAAAGAACCCAGGCAGTTTCTCTCAATCTCTCTCTCCCTCTTCTCTTCAACATCCCACCCTACATCCCGCTTTTTTCTTTATCTTTTTTTTTTTTTTTTTTGAGACAGGGTCTTGCTCTGTTGCCCAGGCTTGAGTGTAGTAGCATGATCATGGCTCACTGCAGCCTCTACCTCCTGGGCTTAAGCAATCCTCCCACCTAAGCTTCACAAGTAGCTGCTACTACAGGCACGTGCCACCATGCCCAGCTAACTTTTACATTGTTTTTGCAGAGACAGGGTCTCACCATATTGCCCAGGCTGATCTCAAATTCATGGGCTCAAGCAATCCTCCCACCTCAGCCTCCCAAACTGCTGAGATGAGAGGCGTGAGCCACTGCACGTGGCTCTCTCTCCTTTTCTCTCCACACCACCTTTTCCTGTGGTGAAACATGGCTGTCCAACAGCAATTCTCATGTTTACAGCACTGAGTTATAGCCACTCACAGACACCAATTCTGCACATCAGTTCAAAATTGCCTGGAAGAGATTCTGAAGGCCCCTGCTTGGATCAGATGATACTAACATGTCTGCCAGAGTCCAAAGCCTGAGCTGAAGGTAAAGTCCTCAGAAAAAGTAATCATTGTGAAGATCCTCACTCTAAATGTTTCAACTAAAAGAAAATATCAGAAACTGGAACAAATCAGCAGCCAAAACAAACCAGTGCTGAGCCTCAGCATCTGGGCGTGTGGCAACAGAGCTACCCGTGCATCATCTGCCTCAAGTGAAGTTGAGCTCTTAGGACTCAGCCTGAGAGATGGAAATCAAGTCCCCAGCCATGGAGATGGAAGGATACAGAGTTTTGAAAATCTAACTGGCAGGCCCATGCCTAACACTTGGGGTGTCCAGAGAAAGAATGCAAACAAAGGCCCACATGCGCAATATCTAAATATTTAAAATTCTAGGCTGGGTGCCGTGGCTCATGCCTGTAATCTCAGCACTTTGGGAGGCTGAGGCAGGTGGATCACCTGAGGTCAGGAATTCAAGACCTGCCTGGCCAACATAGTGAAACCACATCTCTACTAAAAATACAAAAATTAGCCAGGCATGGTGGCGGCTGCCTGTAGTACCAGCCACTCGTGAGGCTGAGGCAGGAAAATCACTTGAACCTGGCAGGCGGAGGTTGCAGTGAGCCAAGATCGCACCACTACACTCCAGCCTGGGTGACAGAGTGAGACTCCGTCTCAAAAAAAAAAAAAAAGAAAATTTAAATTAAAAATTAAATTTTAAATCTAGCTTACTAACATGTTAAATAAAATGTTTTAGCCTCTGACCTTGACAAGTATACCTTCATAACAACCTGGAAGGCCAGGTTCCAATTTAGAATTATCAGACTCCTCAGAGCTCCACGTTGGAACATGGTGGCATGAGACAGCTGGACCAAGAGCCATTCCCTTTCATCGCCACCCCTGGCATGTGAAAGGGGCCTCCCACAAGTATATGGGCACCTGTCCCACACCTCCAAGCTTTGTCCACGGCCCTCTCAAATAGCCCCCCTGTGGGCCCAGGTGATAAGAGGCACAGACCCTGGAAATGGACTAAGTAGGGGAGGAATTTCAGAGTCACTGGGACCCAAAGCATGGTCTAGAGCAGGGTTTTTCAATCTCTGGACTATTTGCATTTTACACTGAATAAGTCTTTCCTGTTGAGAGGAAAGAGCGAGCTTTTCCTGTGCATTGTAGAATGTTCAGCAGCATCCCTGGCCTCTACCTACTAGATGCTATAGAACCATCCAAAATTATAAAAACCAAGGCTGGGCATGGTGGCTAATGCCAGTAATCCAAGGACTTCGGGAGGCTGGGGTGGGCGAATCACTTGAGGCCAGGAGTTCGAGACTAGCCTGGCCAACATGGTGAAACCCCATCTCTACTAAAAATCCAAAAAAAATTAGTCGGGCGTGGTGGTGTGCACCTGTAGTCCCAGCTACTCAGGAGGCTGATACAGGAGAAATGTTTGAACCCGGGAGGCGGAGCTTGCAGTGAGCCAAGATCACGCCACTGTATTCCAGCCTGGGCAACAGAGTGTGACTCCATCTCAGAAAAAAAAAAAAAAGAAAATTATAAAGATCAAAACAGTCTCCTGACATTGCCAAATGTCTCCTGGTGGTGGAAGGATTGCTGCAAACTTAGAACCACTGACCTAGAAAAGAAAAGTTTGTGCTGTGAGAAGGAGCAGAGCTGGGGGAGGGCTGGAGTTGTGGGGAAGGGGTGGAGCAGGGGGCTCTCTAAAGCACAGGGACCAGAACAGCAATAACTGTGTACCAGGCTCTACGTTAACTATCTTCCCAGAATTATTTTCTCTCATCCTCCTAACAGCTTGGCAAGGTACATAGTATTAACCCATCTTACGGATGAGGGAACTGAGGTTTACAGAAGTTAAGCAACTTGCTGAATTTTACACGTCTAGAAACTGGCAGAACCAGTCATCAAACTTAGATCTATCAGTGCCAACTCAGCCTGCACTTAACTTACTATAAGCCCTACTAGAATCTCAGATCTTGAAGTGACCTTCATAGTAAAATGACACAACTTAATTCTCTGTCAGACATGGAGCAGATTCATCTATGCTAGTGAAATGGTATGTGACGATGAATATAACGAAGTGTTTTCTTCTGTTTAGAAAAATATCCAAGAGTTGAAAAAAGGTTATTCCTGACTTTAATAGCAACACTAAAATATTTTTAATTATGTCTGAGTGGAAAAGATCTCCCCCAGTCTCTAATTCATTACTTAATGTAATTTTAACTAAAACGAGAATCTGCTTTTTTGAAACCAGTAGAGACTTTGTATGTGCAATTAAGCAAATACTAAAGTAAGACACGTATAAATTAAGGTAAATGCCTATGTTAGTAGGGCCATAGAATCACCTAGCTACAGTATTTTAAGGGCGGGGAGTACATTGTCCTTTTTTCTGATCTAGCATAGGATGTCATACATAAAAAGCCCTTACAAACTTTCGCTGAATGGATGAATGGCTTCGAATTTCTGTAAATAATTTTAGTTCAAGAAATACACACTCCTCCACCCACGGGAAGATTTTGGATAATTGCCTCAACTTTTTATTTAACTTTAGCTGTACAAAAATAATCTCTCAGAGAGGCTTGGAATGTGTCACATTTTAAAATCTTAAAACAAATTTCGTGTTTGGTGCAGTGCAGTTCCCATGAAGCAAGGTTTCCAGCAAAACTAAATAAACATGTGGCATCAGAAAGCTCAAATGCATTAATAAGTACATTTGCATGCACTGGGCTAAGGGTAATAGTACACAAGGGCAAAGGTTAAACAGTTGGAGGCCTTGGTTTAATAGCAGACCTGAACTGTTATTTAAATGTCACAAATGTCAGTGTTCGTCTTCAAATGGTATTACAGTAGGATTAGTGTCCTAAGCCTTGCTCCAATTTATGGAGAATCAGGGAGAATGATTCTCGTCAACTTGGTCCAAAGCAGGAGAAGATTGATTTTCCTTTACCACTCAGTCTGCTTTTATGAGTTTTCCAGACTCTACCTTCCCAGCCTGCATCATGAATGGAAACTGCCAGATCTGCATGCAGGCCATGTGTGAGCAGTGAATCTGAAAGAGTTACGGCTCATTGAGAAACCAACAAAGAAAATGCTGCCACTCTCAGCCACCTTCCCCCAGCCAGGGCTCCCTGAAATTGTCAGAACCAGCAGTGGCTTAAGCCATGGAACAGGTGTAGGACCAGCCAACCCAATTTTTCCACCAATGTGCCAATGGCAGAGGCCAGCAGAATCAGGGAGGGGAAGCACATCTCATGTCTCCATCATTGTCATTTGTCTTTGCTCAACTAGGAAAAGGTACGTGTTTCTGAGGTCAATCTTATTATTTTTTGTTTTTATTGGTTATTTTGTTATTATTAGCAATAAAAATGTGAGCACATATGACGTGCCAAGTGCAATACACATAGCATCTTATTGTACTAAGGCTCACAGAGCTATGTGAGGTAGCTATTACTATGCTTACTTTAAACAATAAAGATGGCCAGGTGTGGTGGCTTACATCTGTAATCCCAGCACTTTGGGAGGTCAAGGCAGGAGGATTGCTTGTGCCCAGGAGTTTGAAACCACTCTGGGCAACAGAGCGAGACTCCTGTATGAACAAAAAATAAAAATAGAAACAAATTAGCCGAGCATGATGGTGTGTGCCTGTAGTCTCAGCAGGCTGAGGCGGGAAAATCTCATGAGCCCAAGACATGGAGGCTGCAGTTAGCCATGATCGTGCCACCTCCATTCTGGGTGTCAGAGCAAGACCTGTCTCTAAAAAAATAAAATAAACAATAAAGATAAGACTAAAGGTCACATAACTTGGCAAGGATTCCCAGATTTCAAGCACCAGCCTCTTCATAATTATGTAAATGCAGTGACTCGAAGAGAAGGAAGAGGCAAAAAGATCTAAAGGCCCCAGAGCTTCATCCCTTAAAGTGCTGCCCACCGTGGACAGAGATAGGGTGATGTAGTTCAAGGGGGTGCAGCATTTGAGGTCTCAGCCTTCATTGGGACACCCCAAACGACAGGGGAGTGCCTTTCAAGGTGTTGAACAACCTCCAAATGAGAACCGTGTCTATCCTTGACATAGCCCTTTCCTCTTCAGAGCTTTGGGCATATCATGTAAGTGATTTCCAAATAGAAGGTAGAGCCTTTTCGACCACAAAGAGAGCACAAAGGATGTCACAGCCGGTCCTGGAGACCTTACTGTGAGCGTCTTGAGCTCTGAGAGGAATGGCAGCCCAGGTGAGCAAAGAGAATCAGCTGCTTCTCCCCTCCAGTCTTCTCCACCGTCCGGGCCTTTGAGATTTACTGTAACGTTAGAAAGGAAATTAACTGCATGATGTGCTGGGGGGTGTGAGTGTGTGGGTGGTGTGAGGAGGCTCCCAGAGAGTCCACAATAAAAATATTTGAGAAAATAGCTCCTGCACAGTAAGGAATCAGAAATGCATTTAGATCTCCAGAAATAAAACACTCAGGACAGCC
>NW_012103054.1:215041-248583 GCF_000951045.1 Mandrillus leucophaeus
GTTTAACCAATAATCACTGTCCTTCATATTCTGCAAACAAAAAATGCAGTTAATGCCTACTAGGTGCCAGGCATTAGTGGGCACTTTACGTAATGAATTTTTTCCTTCACAACAGACTTGTGAGGTAGATGATATTATTCACTCCTTTTACAGAAGAAATGATTGTGTCTCAGAAAAGCTGCATGACTTTTCCAAAGTCCCCTAGAAATAAAACTCTGAACTGAGGTCTTTGATTCTATAACTCTTGTTTGTTTCATGTCAGCATTTTGACAGTTCAGCAAAGCAAACAGTCCACATGGGCAGTTACAAAGAAGAGGCTAATGAAAAGGTCATTATTAAATATAGATTTTATTCTTACAAAACGTTGCCTAGGTGAGTTTAGGTTGCTTACATAAGTAGTGTCCAGGGCCTACACACTTTAAGTTGAAACTACATAGACCAAGTAAAGATTTATCATCATTTTCTAAAATTATTATTGAATTGGTATTAAGATCAACCATCATGTAATTCTATCCAGCTTCAACTTACCTGATAACTTGATTTTATTCACTGTGGTCATTTCTGCCATTAAAGTCTCTTATTTTCACTATTCATCCATACACACACACACACACACACACACACACACACACAAACAAATTGGATTTAAGCAAGAATAAGGAGAGATAGCAGAAATCAAAGCAACTCTTCTTTTGTATCTTTAAGGTTAATTAGTCCATACTTTATTTTTGGTTTTTTTGGAAAATTGTCTTCCACATTTAAACAAAGTTTGAATCCCCACTACTAAAAATTTTCCACAAAAAAAGATGAAAACAACTACCTACAGCTCCCAGAAATGATTGGGCAAAAAATAATTTTTTAAAAAAATCATTTGATCTGGATTTATTTATTTATTTATTTATTTATTTATTTATTTTTTGAGATGGAGTCTTGCTCCATCACCCAGGCTGGAGTGCAGTGGCGTGATCTCGGCTCACTGCAACCTCCCCCTCCCAGGTTCACAGGATTCTCCTGCCTCAGCCTCCCAACTAGCAGGAATTACAGGTGCCCATCACCATGCCCAGCTAATTTTTTGTATTTTTAGTAGAGACGGGGTTTCACCATGTTGACCAGGCTGGTCTTGAACTCCTGACCTCATGATCCACCCATCTTGGCCTCCCAAAGTGCTAGGATTACAGGCATGAGCCACCGTGCCCGACCTGATCTGGATTTTTATGTTAGATGTGGACATTAGAAAATAACCTACTGTGTATTATCATATCAATTGATTTTTCAAAAAAACAACATAGAAAAATCTCTTTAAACTGGAGTTTAAATGTATGTCATAAGTGACCAGATTTTATTCTGATGTCTATACCAGAAAATGTTACACTCTAGTCATTTTTTCTCTTTGCAATAATATTAAATATTTGCATCCTTACTAAAATGTTTGAGAATCAGTTGGTCCTAAAATGGGAGCTGATGGGACAGAGTAGCTGCTTGACTGATCAGAAGTAGAAGTAAAGGAACAGGGCAGTCTCCTTTGAGGGCAAAAGAGGTCCCAGGGAAGTGTTGGTAGGAGAAACAGGGTCCAGGGAAACAAATGTTCTTGGGCTATGAAAAAAGGCTTTTCAGTTTGTAACAAAAATCCAATTCAACTTACAAATTAACCTTTTCTTAGTTCACTAATAATCTGAAAATAATGTCTACATTAAGCTAGAAAGTAAAACCATTCAATTAAGGAATTATAAGTATCAATATGAACTAAGAACTTTCTGACCGTAAATGTATAATAGCTCTTTTGTTAATTTGTAAAATAAGTCCAGGAAATATTTTGATAGATTAATACTCCAATGAGTAGCAAGTTACATTTTTCCAGCACAGTAATACAGTCTGTTTTATTGAGCACCAAACAGAAAGTTGCAAAAATACCCACTGGATAACAATCTCTACACTGTTAAATTTTAGCAGGTGGAATTTCAGCTTGCCAAAGACTCAAAATTAGGAAACTGCTCTTCCAGCCATCTCCAGACTGCCAACCCTTTATTTGGTGAACTGAAAACTGTAGGAAGATTGTCCTTAAGTATGCGATTAGATCTTGAACCAATCTTTTGTCTTCTACTACATTCCAAAGAAGTCTTTATGCCAGGCAAATAACTCAATGGTACATTATAAAATGGATAAAGGAGGAATGATGGAACATCAGTAAATGCTGAACATGAGGTCTCTGAAACTGAATCTTGCTTCTGGAAGTCCATCCAGTTTACCCAAAAGGCAGTAATAAGAATTACTGGATACATCAAAGAGAGAGGAGATCCCTTTATAGGAGAGAATAAAATAAAATAATTAAGCTACATATGGAAATTCACTTCACTATTGTTAGTTTCTTCTACTAACGTGTCTTAACATGTTTTAAATTTAATATTATTTGCCATTAAACAATATAAAGAGTTTTATCCTGCCTGGAAAGAAAAATAGTCACAAGCATTATATTAATTCCATGAGCTAGGAAGACATGAGTTGTAAAACATTTAATATAGGACCGCAGTGGTTATTCGCAACTGAATAATGAATTGCATGTCACACAATGTATGATAGTTATCTGGGCTGCTTAAGTTACAGCTAAGGAATTATTGGTCTCCCTTATCTGAAAGACCAAATGTAATATGAGATCAAAGAAAGTAATAATTGTGCAGGAAACAACATCTAAAAAAAATTCCTCTGAGGATGAAAAACTGGTTTATAAAGTTCAAGATTATCATTTTAGGTTACTCAAGCTGGATCAAACATTTTAAGCAATATTTTGAATAGACTATGTGCAGCAGAAATAAACACTAAAAAATTACCAAACTGCCAAACCAGAGAGTCTTTGTGGGGATGGAACAAAACAATATGTGAAGTTATTTTTAGCCATTTACAAGGCATGAGAGACGTCCATATAATAAAGACAACATGATTATGTGACTTGGTTTCATTGAAAAGAGAAGGCCTTCAAAGTCTACTCCAGAAGCCCCTTAGACCAAATCGAATCTCTCTAAGCAAAGGAGGAGACAATAGGAGATTTCTGGTCCCTGCCAACTGATGACACCTGTGTTTTCTGAATTGGGAGCCCCTGGTGACTCAAAGGTGGGTACATGAAGCATTTGAAGAAGATTGATGGGTGGTTCAAAACAACAGTTAGTCATTGAGTAAGGTACCAACCTAGATTATTTTACTCCCTTACCAAAGCACTCCAACAAAGAAAACTTTAGGAATTCATTAACAACTGATTACAAGACATAATTTACTACCATCCTTAAAGACCTACAGAGACAGAAGACACCACATGACTTCCCCATCTTGCATAGGCTTCCCTAGCAAAAATTCTTCCCTCAAAAATGTCTCCATACAAAACTCAATTGAGATTAAGTGAAAATTTTTCATTCAACACTCTATACAATTTTAACTATCTAAACATTTGAAACTGGGTATTTGCAAAGAAGGGAAAGAAAGATTAATAATAGTTATCTCTGAGTGAGATTAAGAGTGGTTTTTAGCTGCTTTTTTTATCTTTGCTTTTTTTTTTTTCTGAGACGGAGTCTTGCTCTGTCACCCAGGCTGGAGTACAGTGGCGCAATTTCAGCTCACTGTAACATCCGCCACCCAGGTTCAAGCAATTCTCCTCCCTCAGCCTCCCGAGTAGCTGGGACTACAGGCACATGCCCCCACACCTGGCTAATTGTTTCTGTATTTTTAGTAGAAACGAGGTTTCACCGTGTTAGCCAGAATGGTCTCGATATCCTGACCTCGTGATCCACCGCCTCGGCCTCCCAAAGTGCTGGGATTACAGGCAAGCCACCGCACCTGGCCTATCTTTTCTTTACTTTCCCAGATGAATATAATAAGCACATATTACCTTTATAAAATCAAAAAAACAAAAAGTTTTAAGAACTATCCACAATAAGGACTTCAAGTGAAGGTAATAGATGATTTTTCATTCCCCCTTTTACTTACGTCTATGTCTCCCTTTGCAAACACAATCATGTTTCTAATACTTTCCACTTCTCTCTGTTGACTCTTTGAAATGTTCTATGAGCACTTGGGTCTCATTTGTTATGCCTACGAATGGGAAAAAAAATCTCCGGAGATACTGTCACACAGTACTAGGTTAAGACTTTAGCAAGCCAAGTGAGGATATGATTTCTCAGCTATGCCTACAGGATAACAATTGCCATTAATTTTCTCCTGATTTAAAGGTATGGTTTTTTGTGACCATTTACCTTACTGTGGTCTAATAATGCAACTGTAATATTAATTAATTCTATACAGTCACCATTCTACAGAAAAATAGTCCTGAAACAAACCACATTCTTTTCACATTTTAAAATTCTAGGGACAATATAGCTGATTGTGGTGAATAAATAAACACATATAATTAATACAGAAAGCAAGAATACAAAACCAACTCTGGGTAAGAAGTTTGTTTCATATCAACCATGGTTAAATTTGTATGATCTTAACGTTGTATTTTACCTTCTGTGTTACACACTCTAAATCAAGCCTGTCCTCTCCCTGAAGCTCTCCCCAACCACTCACCCACACAGATCTCCCTATATTTCCATAGCCCTGTCTGGGGTCTGCGTACCCTGTCCATTTGGACTACCTTGTACCAGTGACAGCCAGATATACAAGTGACACACATTTGAGAAGACAGGATAGATTATATAGAAAAATAGATATAGAGATATATAATCTATCACTATCCTGTTTTTCCCAGTGGATTCCTTATGCCATTTTACAGGCCCTCCCCCACTCCACAACAACCTTTCTGTTGATCTCAGTGTCTGGCACCATGTACAGCAAATATCTCTTGCTTGGTTGATTTGAAAGACGATGCGTGGCCTTATTTTCTCAATCTACCAACCCAGCATCCTTACCTGGGTCCAGCCACAGCCCTGATGTCATAACTGGGAGACAATGTGTTGGAATCAAGAGTTCCCCAGGCTGGAAGCCAGGACATCCAAACACCAGGTTCCAGTTCTGCTAATTCCTACTACTGCGCCCTTGGACAAGGTGTTTCACCTTCTTGGCTGCCATTTCCCCATTTGTAAATCTAAGTTCGAGACCAGGTAAACGTTAAGGTCTACTCCAGGTCTTAAGTGCTATAATTCCACATGTTTAGAACCCTATTTAGAGCTTCCCTGTCCAATATGGTAGCTACTAGCTTTAAAGGGGCCATTTAAATTCAAATTAAAATTCACTGAAATTAAACAAAGTTAAAATTCAGTTTTCAGTTGCACTAGCCCCATTTCAAGTTCTCAATAGCTGCATGTGACTAGTGGCTACTGTTTTTGGACAACAGATATGGAACATTTTTATCATGGCCAAAAGTATAATTGGACAGGTCTGGAGTAGAGTGATATATTAAATACCATGTTTGTCCTTCTAGTGGTGTGCCAACAGATCTAATTAATTTTAATTAAGTATATTATTCTCATTTCATTGTCAGTTTCAATACTCATAATTCATATATTACAAATGCAACATGTACTTTATTTTAAATGACAGTCACTTGGAAATGCTCCTTTTACTTGGAAAAATATATCTACAAGTATCATGACTAGAGTGGCAAGCTGAAAAACAGGAGCCTAAGATCTACCATTCCCATCCAGATTCCCACGTTCAGCCAGGCTGAACTCTGTTTTCCCACCCCTCACACTTGGCAGTTTTCTGTAAGCATGTCTTTGTCCACTTTCCTCCATTAGACCATTTCTCTTTCCTCCCATGTCCCTCCCCAGGTCCAAATTCATCAAGATCCTTTCCACAGTTATGCTGCGGCAAAGCTGGGAAGAAATGCGTCCAAATGCAGCCATGGTAGCTTAGCAACAGGGATCAGGATGGGTGGTTAAACAAGTTGCATGAAAGAAATGCCCAGGTAGTCAGGTAGCATGCGACCTTGCCTCAGTTTGCATTATCAGATATGAGAAAGCTACATGGTGAATTTGCCGAGTCTGGGACTGCCTGAGAAGGTAGTAGCTCAGTTCACCAAAATACATCAAAAAATAAAATGAGGGGACAAAGTAAGTCATGAAAGAAGGTTTCTTTGGGTCATTAGCAACTGCTGAGGCAGTCTGCCCCTCGTGTGCTTCTGGAGAAATACCAAAATTCTCTGCCCAGAAGCCCACCCAACCCTAGTAGACAACATGGAACCAGACTATGTGAGCATGTGAAGTGTCAACCCCAGCACCAGGGAAAGGGGCAGGACTCCCTTCCTCAGCCCTGACTGAGAGTTTCCAGTCATAAAGTCACAGTCAAGGTATCCTTTGTATGAATCACTGCAGTGTAAGAAAATCTATCCCTCTGTGTTTTTGTTACTCCAGTTGTCTGGTACTCCAGGACAGATGTCACCATCCATTATCTATTGAAAGTCATGTCTTCCTCCTTAGACCTGCCATAACACTTTATATCATTCTTGAGATACTTACAATGCACCCCTACTGTTTCCTGTCCATTTCTTAATTCCTCTACAAGACTGTGAGTTATAACTGGTACTTTGTACTTCTTCTATATACCAGCATTTTAGCACAATGAGTAGCTTACTAGGAGATGAATAAATACGGAATCTGACAAGAAGTGGATGACTCCATGAAGTGAATGAATGGATTTATGAAAGAATACTCTATAGCTAATCTGATTGTAACAGCCTCAAAATAATCCAGGTCTTACAGTGTCTCACCTTTACCCAGTCTTTCATACATGACTTATTTAAATCCTCTTTCTTTAAAGAGACGTGTCAGCTGGTCACATCAGAGTAAACGTCCAGCAACAATGTTAACTGCAAGCGTGTGTTGTTGATGTGTACAGTAGGTTGAACACTAGTAAGGAATGCTATTCTGAATTGAATTGTACCTTATTTTCTACTTAGTTCTTCTTCATTTAAAATAGTTATGATAATTCTTTTCAATTTTTAAAAATTATTATGGGTACATGATAGCAGTATACATTTATGGGGTACATGTGATGTTTTCATAAAGGCATATGATGTGTAATGATCAAATCAGGATAATTAGGGTGTTCATTGCCTCAAGCATTTATCATTTCTTTGTGCCACAAACATTCCAATTCCACTCTTTTCGTTATTTTAAAATATACAATAAGTTATTGTTAACTATAGTCACCATGTTGTGCTACAGACCACTAGATCTTATTCCTTCTATGTTTTTGTATCCACTGACCATTCCTACTTTATTCCCTCCTCCCACTACCCTTCCCAGTCTCTGGTAACGATCATGCTACTCTCCCCATAAGTTCAATTGTTTTAATTTTTAGTTCCCACATATGAGTGAGAACATGTGAAATTTGTCGTTCTGTACCTGGCTTATTTCACCTAACATAATGTCCTCCAGTTTTATCCATGTTGTTGCAAATGACAGAATTTCTGTATTCTCTTTTTTTTTTTTTTTTTCTTTTGAAGACAGGGTCTCACTGTGTTGCCCAGGCTGGAGTGCAGTGGTGAGATTAGGGCTCACTGCAGCCTCGACCTCCCTGGGCTGAAGCAATCCTCCCACCTCAGCTTCCCTGGTTGTTGGGACTACAGGTGCATGCTACCATGCCCAACCAATATTTTATTCTTTTTTATGACTGAATAATATTCTACCATGTATATGTACTATATTTTCCTTACCCACTCATCTGTTGATGGACAGTTCGGTTGCTTGCATATCTTGGCTATTGTGAATAGTGTTGCAATAAACATGAGAGCACAGATATCTCTTCAGTATACTGATTTCTTTTCTCTTGGATATATACCCAGCAGTGGGATTACTAGATTGTATGGTAGTTCTATAGTTTTTTGAGGAATCTCTACTGTTCTCCATAATGGCTGTACTAATTTACATTGCCACCAACAGTGTATGAAGGTTCCCCTTTCTCCACATTCTCACCGGCATTCATGATTACCTCTCTTTTGGATAAAAGTCATTTTAACTGGGGTAAGATGAATTCTCACTGCAGTTTTGATTTTATAATTTTTGATATCATTAATTGGATTCAAATAAAAGTATCTAGACATGGTAAATTTACTTCCACATATGTAAGATAATACATGTATGAAGTTATTCATTATGACATTGTCTTTAAAAATAAAAGATTAGAAACTCAGTGACAATCAATAGGTGCTACAGAAATAAGTTATGATATAGACATTCAATGGAATGATATGCAAATGTTTAAAGAAAGAAGAATGCTTTCTACCTAATGCATTCCAAAGTAATTCATTACATTGTTATCTGTAATACAAAATATTAGAAACTATATGAAGGTCCATCAATGGGGATAGATAAATAAAGTGTGGTACATCAGTAGAATGATATACAATTATGAAAAATGAGGCTACTCTGCATATATAGAAAGATTTACGAAATATATTGTTAAGTAGAAAAAGCAAGCTCAATAACTTTTTTTTGAGAAAGTCTTGCTCTGTCACCCAGACTGCAGTGCAATGGTGCAATCTGGCTCACTGTATGCAGCCTCAACTTCCTAGGCTCAAGTGATCCTCCTGCCTCAGCCTCCTGAGTTATCTGAGACTACAGGCACACGCCACCATGCTTGGCTAATTTTTTATTTTTTTATAAAGACAGGGTCTCCCTATGCTACCCAGGCTCGTCTCAATCTTCTGGGCTCAAGTAATTCTCCCACTTTGGCCTCCCAAAGTGCTAGGATTACAGCCGTGAGCCATCTCACCCTGCCAGAAACAAAATTGATAGTGTGTTAATTTTTGTATGAAAAAAGGAGACAATTTAAGATATATTGGCATAAAGAAACTCTGAAAGAGTACACAAGAAACTAATAAAATGGCTATACAAGGGCAGTAGAATTGGGTTCATGAGGGATGTGGGGTGAGCAAAACTTTTCATAATATACCATTTCATATTTCTGTTTTTACCCTTGCAAGTGCACTACTTATGCAAAATATTTAATAGACATTTCCATTATCATGCTACATTCGTTTAATGAATGAATTTTAAAAGAATCCTTAACATATCATTCTTCATCACTCTCTCACCAAATTTCCTTTCTGTTCTCTGCCCCACAACCCTGTTCTATATCAAATGCCTTTTTTAACACTCACTATGACCCAGGTGAGGGAAACAGCTGGGGCAGAGCACTTTGGAAAGGATTGGTTTTGATCCCATTTGAAGCCTAACAAGACCTAATGCTAAATTTAAAAAAAAATAGTTTGGGGAATGTGTTTGCCTAAAAATGAAAGGTGGGGTGTGTAGGCTGGGTAATATCTGAAAATTTCAATAATACAGAATTGTGTTGTACCTGCTTCATGCTAACTTTTAATGGTCTCATTATCAATGAGTTTAATAATAATGTTTTCATTCTTGAATGAAGGCAATGATTCTCACTCACTCTCTGAAGAACTCATGAACTTTTTATTTCATTAGCCAAAACAGATTTTAATAGGGGAAGGTAACTGAATAGCCCTATTGAAATTTCTTTTTTAATATCACACCAACTTCTTAAATATTGAAGTCATTGATCTATATTTGGAAACCTGTAATCATCTAAGGTCTTGTACAACCTTCCATTTATTAGAAATAAATTCACACAAAAAAGCAACAATGTTTAAATTTGGTGTTCAAAAGACCCTCTCAGCAAGAGGTAATAAAATGTCAGTCCCATTTAAATGAGACATTATTGACCCCCATTAGTAGGACACGTGCTTGACTTGACTTTTTCTAAGGGTGGTGATGGATTTGCTCTTGTCCATCCACACACTCTTGACCTGTCCTCTCATGACCTGGGGCAGACATGTGCTGGACAGCTGGCTGGACCAGGTCTGTAGCCTCTGAACAAAGCAAACCTTGCTGGCCCACACAAAGACTGAATCTGTGACCTTGTTCTCATTAGCTCAATGCCCTAATCACTTGAGCTAAACAGCTACAAAAAATATATAGATTGAGCTTTGTGTAGATATATGTCTGTGTGTGGGCGTCAAAGCCAGGAATAAAATAATATATAACAACAAGCACGAAGCTGGTGCTTGGGCATTAAAGGAGGTCCTCCTATAAGTTATGTATCTTGTATGCCATGCCCCAGTGGCATTTTCCAAGCTGAGAGCCAAAATATAATCACCTTAAAATAATTTTATTTCAGTTCTAATATAATATGATTCTAACTCCAGAAAGAAATCAATCCTTGAAATTAGTAGTTAGGCACGTGTACAAGGAGATCCCAGGAAGCAATAGATTCCACAGCTTATATGATCTGGGTTCTCCTGAACCTTGGACTGAACAAGGAAGTAGAGATTAAGACTAGAGCTAAAGGGGAAAACAAGAGGCAAAATTTTGTCACTAGAAGATACTTTGTCACTAGAAGTTGTTTATTCAGGCAAAGTTTCATGAAAGAAATACCTATGCTCCGTCAGTTAATCTAGAACTGTTGGTGAGTATCCAGTGTGCTGTGCCTCAGAACCTCTTGCTATAGAGATCTACTAACAGGAAGAGGACCTCCTCTTGTGAAATTCATGATCATGGAGAAAGTCACTGAAGACCAGATTCCCAGGATTCTACTTATCCCTGAATAGACAGCTATTCCAGTACAACTAATAAGGGTCACCAAGACTGTAGGCCCAATGCAAGACTCACCAAATGTGGAATATCTCAAATTAGATGAGAAATTTAAACACAAGTGCAATATGAGCAATTTCAATGTCATTGCTTTATTTCAGGAGATGAGATGAAGTTCAGCCCAGAAGCTCCTCCTCCTCACTCATTGGAATGGACCCTCTGTCAGGAATGGCCTACAAGAGAATCTGGGACACATCTCCAGGCACAACATTAACCATCAACTACTGGGAGATGGTAACTGAACGTATATCTTGGGTCACAAGAATCATATTCCATGGTAACTATCCAAAAATGCTACTTTGAAGCTCCTCCACTTTTGAGAGATATAATTCTCCTCAGCATAAAGTTCCAACTCCTTAACCTGACATTCAAGAGAAATTCAAGGCTAAGTTTTCTTTGTCTTTGCATATCCATGCTGAGCAGATGGTTTCCCACATGAAAGAGCTTCCCACATAAAGAGCTCAATAAAGTATTAAATGAAGAAACAAGTGAATGGCTGAAGCTAATCCTAATTTATCCTTCCATGTGATCTCACTCTACTTCCCTTAACATTTCCCTCCATTCATAATAGTCTTCTCTTTGTCCCATGAACATGGCTGGCTGTTCCTTCCTCCAGGCTTGTTTAGGATGTTCTCTCTAACTAAGGGGATTACCTTTTATCAAGTGCTTATAATACTTTATATATATTTTCTCAATCCTAAAAATTTAACAAAATAGTCACTATAATATCCATTTTATAGAAGATGTCCTTAAAAGCTAAGTAACTTCCCAAGATTACACAGCTAGAAAACAAGAGAACCAAGATTTGAACACAGATCTATCTGGTTCCAAAACTCTTCTCCCTTTCAGGGAATTATTCTTTCTTCATATCTCCAAATTCTGCATATACAAAATTGCTTTGTCTTTTATGGCTTAATGCAAGCTTCAAGGAGAGGAACTCTTCCTGCCCATTCTATCCCATAGTGATCTCTCATTCTTTTAACTTAGCATTGTAAACTCAATGTCTCAGATAACAATCATGGACTGCCTCAACACTCTATCTATTATTCTTTTTAATTTTTCACTAATCTATTCCTTCTCAGACTAACTAGATCAAAAGCTCATGAAGGGCAGATTCTACACATTGCACATCACTATATCTCTTCACAAGCATGGAAGAGACTTGTGCATGTGGTAGGCAGTCAACAAATATATCTTGACTGATTAATGTTGACACCTCTATCTTTCCACCAAAATCTGTGTACCAATTCCTATTATTATAAGGATACACCCCTTGAAGCGTTTACCTCCTAAGGTTATTGTAATAAAGGAAGAAAACTGGAAAGTTCCAAAGATTAACTATGTTTTTAAAAATATTTCAAAGTTTTTCATTATTAAACTTCTGGGGCATCTCTACTTCTGAGAAGTCTAACACACCAGTGTTAGTGAGATCATCTTGTTAAGATTTTCCTTGTTTCCTTTGAGTACCCTCATTTTCAAAGGTTAATTACCTGGTTGTAAAAGTGCATTCCAGAATGAAATTCAACCTATGAGTTCTCCATCTTGAGCTGAATATTCTTAGCAGTTTTTTAAGTAGAAAGCCATCTGTTCAACCAATTTAAATACATACTTATAGAAGAATAAAAAAAATAGGAATACAGAGAGAGGTTCATGGATTTTAAGTACTTGTGAGTATTTGTAAAACACATTATGACTTTGATGCTTGGAAAAAATATGAAGTGATACTTTCTGCTATAAATCAGCACTGGTAAATAAAGAGCGACTAGAAGTTGGGATATCTTAAAGACAAAATTGTTTTGATCATCCAAAATGTTGATCATTTGTGGGCCATAGAAAAGAAAGATTTATTATTTTTGAATGGTTCAATTTCTTAGGAAGATAAAAAAATCACTTGAGAAAACATCAAACGGAATGTGGTTCTTATTAATATCACATAACCTTTCTCACAAAACTTTTCCCTTCCCCAGCCTACCTCCCATTAGAACCAAACTAAACACGTTGACAGCTCCAAGTTAGGAAGGCGTTAGGCCAATAGTCTATCCTTTGGATAAACTGAATCATTCATTCAATATCACTTTACTAGTTTTCTTCACGAATCAAATACATGGCGACAGACACTATTCTGCAGGGTTTAATCACACACAAGTGGCAAAAACCACAGAACACAGCGCCTAATCAACCAGGCTTTCAACCATTGTCTTACTCTGTGCACATATGTCACTCCCATTATCATTAGTATCAATAAAACCCTGACATTTTACACACTCAGGAGAGGCTGGATCTCAATGTTTATGGTTTGATATGTTCTCATAAAAAGTATATCGCCTCATTACCAAATAAGTTTATACGAATTGGTACGTTTTAAATTGAATAACCTCCTCCAGAGTAGAATAAATCATGGATTTTTTTCCTGAACAATTTTTGGATTATTTCTTTTCTATTCTAAATACTCATATGAAGCTAAAATTAGCATTTCATATTTAGAATTTTTAAGACAACCAATGAATTCTAGGATTTCACGTTTATTTTCAGTCTCAATAAACATTTATTAAAGAATGTGTGAATAAATTCAATCACCCAAACCTGGGAATGCAACCCACAATCATAAAGTGGTGTTCCCTAGAGGAGATCCCAGATGAAATTCAAAATAAAAGTTTCAAAAATTAAGCTCACATATGCCTCATATAGTTGACTCCACTTAGCTCTGAGTTTGAATCCCAGGAAGAAATAATCTTAAGATCCGGACAGAATTGCTTAAGCAGGGGTCAAAGATAATAGATGTCACTATATCTTTAGAATAAATAGCTTAAACCGGGCATGGTGGCTCAGACTGTAATCTCAGCACTGTGAGAGGCAGAAACATGGATCAGTTGAGCTCAGAAGCTCAAGACCAGCCTGGGCAACACGGTGAAACCCCATCTCTGCAAAAAATACAAAAATTAGCCTGGCGTGGTAGCTCACACATGTGGTCCCAGCTACTCAGTTGGCTGAGGCAGGAGGATTACTTGAGCCTGGGAGGCAAAGGTTGCAGTGAGCCGAGATTACGGCATTGCCTCCCATCTGGGTGACAAAGCGAGATCCTGTCTCAAAAAAAAAAAAAAAAAAGTAGCTTGAACACTCCTTTGTATGAAAGAGGAGAGCCACCGGGGCCATCTCCTAAATCCCCAGGGCATCCCTGAGTTGGTGAACCCAGAGTCGTATGGCTGTACATCAGAACAAAACAAAACAAAACTGAGTTAACACCAACACTGCATTCTAAGATTATCCCATCCCCAACTCCCACCCCTGCTGCCACTGCCACTGTGTGTAGTCACATCTATTATTACTGCCACAATCACATCCAGGTGCAAACCTGCTCATGTAGCCTACAACCTGAGACACTCAACTGAGAACAGTGAAGGAGCCTGACATTGAGGGTGTGACCTTCCTACCCACTCCACTGGGGAGCAGAAGGAGGAAGACAATCAAGGCTGTGTGAGACCCAGGCTCCCTATTTTTATTACGGTGCTTAATCAAAATCAACATACCATGCAAACATTGGCATATATCATTTCACAACATCAAGTTTTTTATACAGTTAAACCATTAGCTTTTTGCCCAACAAGCTATAAGCTCAAAGAAGGCAGAAACATCTCCCTGGCTTTGCTAAAGTATTACCTGCATAAAGCCTAATGCCTTTCATATATTAGATGCTCAATAAATATGTGATGAATGCTAATAAATCAGAGAGCACACTAAACAGCCAATCTGCATAGGTTTCATTCCTGCCTATGTGACAGTGTGATCCTAGTCACTTCTTTGTGCTTCACTCAGTCCCTTGTCTACAAAACAGGGATAACAATGGTATCTTAGTGGGTAATGGTGAAAAATCAATAAGTTAATATGAGAAATGCAGTTAGAACAGGAGCTGACACATACTATGTGCCATTATTATTAATTATTATCATCATCATCATCACAACCTCTAATTACTGGTGTAGGGTGGACCTTGATCAACTTCCAGAATATCATGCATTCCTACAGGTGTTCATCATCCTATGCAAGCATTTATCTGTATAATAAATCATCCTCCTTTTGTGAATGAAAAGACAGAGAGCACTACTTAATAAAATGAATTATTCCAAGGCCTGATGTTCTGCAATGTTTGAAAAGATCTTCCTGAGTAAGGAGCTTATCACCACACTTGCCCTTTAGTATTTTTTTTAAAAGGTTGTATCTGAATTACTACCCAAGGTCCATTGCTATTAAACATGAAAAATAACTTCCACACGCATCCATAATTTGCACAAAATCCCATCGGTGCGATTTTGACAGGTACGAGGAGACTCCCAATACTGCTAATTGTTCACTGGGCTTAACCTCAGATGATGATTCAGCTAAATGCTATATTGAATTTCATCATTTCCATTTCCCCTATTCCTGCAGTGACTCTCTGAGGGGTTTACGGTTTTCTAGAGTGGCCCTGCCTGCTTGGGTGCATGCACTCAGGTCACTGTGGAGGACTGTGTGAGTGGAACAGGAATGGGAACATCTTAAAACGAAACAGCTGCGTCAGAAGTGGTCAAGGCTCGGGCGCAATATGATAGCTGCTATTAAACCCCACTTTGAGCTCCTCATGGCTTTGATGATTTCTTTCTTCCTCTCAAAAGTTTATCATTCTTTTCCTGACTTTAAGTCAACCTCATAAAATCAGCCCGATTTTTGTTTTAGTTCATATTACAGTTTTGGTTGTATTGTCCATTCGTTTCTGAATTTTTGTTGTTTTTGTTTTTTGCTTTTTCTTTGTCTCTTTGGTCTGAGGAAACTATAAAGCGAGGTGAACCAGTCATGACAAATTCTTGTAAACAGACATAGAACCAGGAATTCTTGTTCCCTAGAGTTCACCTGTCTCGCAGGCCTTGCCCTCCAAGGCACTTCCTCTTGGTAAGCATCTGGAAGTGTCCATTTGTGGGGTGGATTTGGTTTGGTTTGGTTTGGTTTTTTCAGGATCTGTGGTATCAGTCTCCCTTCCTGACACCTCTTAGTCCACTGCAAGCTAGTGGAGTGAAAATGTTTCATTTCAACATCTGCCAGTGGCATCCCTGAATAAAATTTATTATTCGCTATTATAAGAAAATAAGAACTTAATTGCATTGTTGAAATTTAAAATTTTATTTTTCATTCTGACAGTTAACTATTAAATGCACTTCAAGCTTCTAGAAGCAGTTCTAGAGCCTTCCAACCTTACTGGTAGGAAAATCATTTAAACAAAATGTTTCTTGGATTAATATAGTTAATTCCACCACTGTATTTAGCATAATCTTTTCTTGTGGCAATGATTATTAGGTCACCACTTAAAGACTATTTAATGATGTTGAAATGAAGCCTACACTTAGTCAGCCAACTCATTGGGACTTTTTCCAACTCCCAACCACCACCTGGGATTCATCTCAATTCTCTGATTCTGTGTTTCAAATCAAAGATACTATTTGCTGTCAGCAAGTCCCCTGATTTATTTAATCCTTCCCCAAAATATATCCTGAAATTCTCACAATTTAACCCCTATTTGTCATGACAGCAGCTCCTCTACAGTGACTAACACACTCTTCAGCATTATCAGGTGTTTGCAGAGGGCTCTGTGACTGCGCTGGTGGCCTGGGAGATCAAGAGCAACCCTCTGTAATAGTGTTGTTACTTTATCTTCTCAACAAATCACCAGTAAATTTTTTAAATAACATTTATAATCTCCATTACTTCTCTCCGAAAATAAGAACACTCAAGCATATGGCAAGCATAGCATAATGTGTGAAGGCTCAAGAATCTTTATAGTTCTCATTTTAAGAGTGTCAATTGCTAATTTAATCAACGATATGCATGCTTACCAGTTTTTAGACTAAACAGTACAATATTAGGAAAATATGGGTTCAAATGGAATAAGGAAAAAAGAAAATAAAATAAGATAGGAAAAAGGGACAAGAAAGATGAAAACTCTGATTGATTTTTAAAATAAATTGTGGCAATGGAATTAATGTAACCAAGTTTCATCTTCCAGTGTGTAAATTAGTCAGCTAACAGATTTTTAAATCATATGTAAAGCAGAAGTCCTATGATAGAAAGGTGGCATTTTCTTCTTCTCCAAAATAGTAGGAAGAATGTCCTACAATCCATAATAAGAATCAAGGGGAAAAATCAGAATAATTTGAGTAGTTTGCTGAAAATCCGTCTCAGAGTTTACAACTCCGGAATTCTCAATTAGCCTTCCCATATTTTCGGATCAGTTATGAAAAGCATGGAACTGAACTTCCTGAAGATCAGTTAGCATTTTTATTAAGCTTTTTATTTTGAGAAAATTGTAGATCCTCATGCAGTTTTAAGAAATAATAGAGATCCCATGCACCCTTTACCCAATAGTAACGTCTTGCAAAAACACAGTACAATATCACAACCAGGATACTGACATTGATACAGAATATTTCCATTATCAAAAGCATTCATTTTGTTGCCTTTTTATGGCCACACTCACTTCCCTTCCACCCCACTGCTCCTTAACCTCTGGTAAGCACTTTTCCTTTTTCCATTTCTATAATTTTGTCATTTCAAGAATTCCATATAAATGGAGCCATATAGTATGTAACCTTTTGGGTTTAGCTTTTTTCACCCGGCATAATTCCCTGGAGATCCGTTCAGGCTGTTGTACTTATCAATAATGTGTTCCTTTTTATTGCCGAGTAGTATTTCACGGTATAGCTGGGCCACGATTAACCATACATGCTTAACTGTTAACAGAATGGTTAGGTTTGTCTTTCCATGAAGGACATTTGAGATATTTCTAGTTTTTCACTGTTATTAAAGCTGCTGTAAGCATTCATGCACATATTTCTGTGTGAACTTAAGTCTTCATTTATCTGAGATAAATGCTGAGGAGTACAATTACTGAGTTATATAGTAGTTGCAAGTTTAGCTTTTAAAGAAACTGCCAAACTGTCTTCCACAGGCTGTACTATTTTACATCCCCAATAGCAGTATAGGAGTGATCCTGTTTCTCCACATACTTGCCAACATTTCTTGTTGTCATGGCTGATTTTTAGCCAAAGCCAGAGATCCAATTTGGAACAAAAACTGACAGAAAGACTTTCAAATTTAATGCATTGTGTTATTTTAACATTACCTGGAATTTTTTTAATACCAGATCCCTTGGTTTTAAACTCTACAAATTAAATGCTGTGTACTTTGTATAAATTATTTAACATCTCTGAACCTCAATTTCTTTAGAGATAAAACCTGTCCCTGCAAGTATGGAACTGTATTAAGGGGATAATATGTGTAAAGAACATAGGATACAATAGATGCTTTGTAAATGCAAATCCCCTTCCTGTACATTATCTATTGATCATTATTTATTCTATTAATAATATACACGCTTTCTCTTAATGCATTCCCAGCACCACTTGTTTGGTTTTATAACTCTGTCTCTCCTCCATTCAGATGAAAATGAATATTGCTTAAAAATTGTGTTAACATGATAGAAAAGAAGCAGGATGATATTGCTTTCAAAAACAAATTGAAACCCAGGTCTACTGCTGTGTGACCTTACGCAGTTATCTTCCATCTGCAGTCAACAAGACTGGTGGTTTCATCTCTTCCATCTGCCCTACAGAGATGCTGAGTTCAAATAACAGAAATAAGTGAACACTGATTTGCAAACAGTGAAGAGCTATACCACTATGTGATCAATAGAGTAAAGCTAGTTATAGAAAATGAAGTCCACTGCACCTAAGGTCTCATTCATTCTGTCACAGAATGTCAAGGTCAAGAAATGGCAGGAACCACAATGATTTCAGAATCTAGGACAGTGGTGCCCCAAGGAATGGGATGTCGGAAGATTATAACAGAAATCATATTTGTTTTCATATAAACAATCAGAAATGAATTCACTAATAGAGTAACCATTGGCAACATCACCCTTGCTTCGTCCTATGTTACCCAGTTGCCTTGAGCACACAAGGTAACATCAGGGAAGGAGGAGCTCTTGACCACAGAGGGGTTGACAGTGGCCCTCTTACAAGCACACATGGCCTGAAATCTGTTACAATTTGTCTGGCTCAGTTAGATGAAAACATATTATATAATCCAGTTTTAACTAAACTAATCTTCACCAAATGAACAAAGGGTTTAAAAATATTCCTGCAAAGAACCTTTCATTAAATAGATTCCAAGAAGGCAGACATAAACCATCAACAGGAAAACGGCAGAACTGACACTGCTCCTCCTCTTCTCAGCCACAAAACAAGACAGAAACACTGATGATATGGATCCAAAAGTAAATCAGCCAGAGGATTTTTAAACCACCAAGGCTATTTGAAATGTGAATTTACACCCACTGGTGATGATGCTGAATCTTACCGTAAAACATTTAAGCCTTTTGTCTAATTTTTCCTTTTAATCTTACCCCTTTTTAGGTTATTTTTTGCACAGTTTTATAATGTACACACATCAGTGAAGACATACAGATGTATAATTTGCAAATAAATATACTTAAAATGTTTTACTGCTGGGGTGCATAATAAAAACAGCAGGGAAATCATAGACCTAAGATATTTTATTTCTTTAAGGTGTTATTTTCCCCACTCTAGACGTTTGTGTCAGGCACCAATAGACTACACCACGAATGATGAAGATGGCATAATAGTAGATTTCCACTTACAGAACAGTGGGTTGTCATCACTAGAACCATCCTCTCCTATCTTTTGGGAGCTCTAAAGACAGCCAGATGTCATTACCTTCACCCTGTCAACCCTGAGGGCTGGGAGCCAATGCACGCTTCTCACACCAATCTCCAAAAATTCTGTGGGCTGTTACCATTCCCACGTTTAGTGACTCTCAAGATGGTAACTGTGGCATGCCACTCTAACATTGAGAGCTATGCCAAAGAGAACAGCTGACATTGATTAAGCGCTTACCCTATGCTAGCCCCTCATGTGAGTCATTTCACTAAATGTTCACTACAACAACAGGACGGAGTCTACAATTATTATCCACCTTTTACAGCTGTGGTAACTAAAGCTGAGAATGGTTACTTTCCCAAGATCACACAGCTGATAACTTTTGTAGTCAAGTTCACACTGTGCCTCTAACTCCAAGGACCTGCTCTTAATCACTATGCTATGCTGCCTTACATGCATAGTAATAACTTTATGGCATATCATTATGAAGATTTCTTTACAACAAAATTAATTTTTAAAATTTGTCACATTCTAAATGTAATCCTGCTTCCTCTTGGGATCAAAATATTTACCAGAACATATAACTGATTTTGTAATACACATGAAAAGTAAATTACAATGGTATGTATGGGAATTATTTTTATACACAGATTTTGAGAAATGTAGCATACCAATTCTTGAAACAAGTGCTTTAAATCCTTTCTGACACAAAGCTGACATAATATAAATAACAATACAATCAAATAGATACAGTTTACTATTTACTCATTTATCTCTGAAGTTATATGTTAAAACCTCTAGTACCCGGCTGGGCGCAGTGGCTTACACCTGTAATCCCAGCACTTTGGGAGGCCAAGGCAGGCAGATCACCTGAGGTCAGGAGTTCGAGACCAGCCTGACTAACATGGAGAAACCCCATCCCTACTAAAAATACAAAATTAGCTGGGCATGGTGGCATGCACCTGTAATCCCAGCTACTCGGGAGGTTGAAGCAGGAGAATCACTTGAACCCAGGAGGCAGAGGGTGCAGTGAGCACACAAGGTAATATCAGGGAACATCATGCCATTATACTTCAGCCTGGGCAACAAGAGTGAAACTCTATCTGAACAAAAAAAAAAGAAAAGAAAGGAAAAAAAAAAAAAAACTTCTAGCACCCAAGGCAATGAGAAAAAGTCAGTGGAAAAATACAATTATTTCCAAATATTCAGACAGTTAACAATGATTAGAAAAATCATAGGGTCAGTTGAGTGAACCTTTCGATCATAAATGTAGCTGCACTAATACCATGTGATATTAAGGTTTTTAAGCAGAGAAAAGCCCAGTGAGTTGCAGCGGCCACTCTTAATTCTGTGACTTTTTAGTGAAATAGAGCAAATGGAAGTACTAGATAGAGGAAAAGAAATGGCAATGTCAATAGAGAAATGCTTCTGAGGGCAAGTTCTCCTACATGATTGTGTATTCTTGGCTATGTAAGTTGAGGGCTCTTGAGTTTCTCTTCTCATATGTCCCCATTATAAATACCTAAGTCATGCTTTTAAAAAGCAGTATAATTTACAAAGCAGAGTCTATTCCACATGGACTCAAATGCCATCTCGTTACCATGACTATTTTATCTTTGACGAACCATCATATTTATCTTTATAAGCACTTCATTAAATATCACTCTGTCTGGAAAAAGAAAAATTCAGTTTTCTAAAAACTAAGCAATTAAATATCCCAATTAAATACATAAATTTTGTAATAAAGCAAAAATAGTCACTTGATTAGATTCTGTAATTGTATTACTGACATCATCTTTACTTGAATAGCACAAGTTGTATAGAACTTAACAATGTCTGGAAAAGCAGAAAAAAATACTAGAAATGTAAAGAGGCAGTTTCCTGTTTTATTTAGTCCAGATGAATAATAGTTAAGTTGCCATGTTTCTTCCAGAAAAAGCTTTTTCGCTTTTTTCTCAGCAAGTCAGAGTTTATAGAAATCATCTCATAGATGTACTTTATTATTCAAGCTTAACCCGTTTGAAAAAAAATTCAATGCTTTTTGACACCAATTGTTACACTATGCATCCATTTAGAAAAAAAAAATGTCACAGTAATAAAAATATTCTTATATTTTATGCTAGTATTAAAAATCACAGCAGCTAATATTGTCCCATATACAAGAATTAACATACGTTTTCTTGATTGAACACTATGCATTCATTTAGAAAAAAACAAAGTCACAGTAATGAAAAGATTCTTATATTTTATGCTAGTATTAAAAATCACAGCAGCTAATATTGTCCCATATACAAGAATTGACATATATTTCCTTGGTTGAGTTTCTTCATCCAGTAAAAAACAATTTGAAAGGCACTGAACGGAAGAAAACAAACAAGCAAACAAAACCAATTCAGTTCAGTTGGATCCAGCTCCTTACCCTCTTGTTTGTAGACAAAGAGCGTCAGCTCCTGTCTAAGCAAACTTTCTTTTTCAGATTTTGTTTATGTATTATTCCACTCTTATTTTCTAAATACCCCTTTAAGCCATCATTTCATAACTGTAGTTAGAAAAGTCCTTGCTCATTTTCTCCGATTTTTTTTTTCCCCCTTTTTAGATGGACCACAAGCAGTCTCATGGGAAAACTCTACTTTTTGGTAGATTTTGCAGAGGGTAGACAGTCTGTCCAGGGCACTGTTCGTTTGTCACCCAGCACAAATAGAGAATCTCATTACCTACAAAGGTATTAGGAAAGTGTTCCCAGCTGAAACCATTTATCCAATTCCAATTGTTGTTTGAAAGTCCAAAATACTAAAGGCGGCATTATTCCAGGAGCTACTGTTTAAAACAATGCAATGACTGTTCAGAGAAGAAAATCAGTGTTTGAAAATCTGAGTTGGTTTAAAAAATAATAACTATGCATCCAAAAAAGAATTCCTAAAGAAGCACTTACATGCCAGGCACATGTTTTTAATTTTAATAACATTGGTTTACCTAAATAAAAATGTAGAAACTAATAATTGTTCTCTATATGTTCATATTTTAATACTATTCTATTTTAGTGAGTTTGCAAAGAGGCTAATGAATAATAATGTAGAAAAATATGTATCGGTCAGTACAAAGTTGCTGTGGTTTATGGGCACTGCAAAAGGCTGTGTTGAAAGCAATTCTGTTAAAAAGTAATTGAAAACTGCTCCAATTTTAAAAGAAATAAATGTAGCCATATCCTTATAGGATAATGTCAGATAAAAAGTAATCATGTTCTCTCTACAATTGGGTTTGCTGGCATTTATATGGGAGTAATAATGCTTTAAGATTATTTTCATAGTTGTTCATTTAACGTGGGATTAACATCAAAATCTTTGTAATTATCTCAGATCACCCATTTAAAAGTGGTGTGGCAAAACACGTTAATGGTTAAGACACCCTAGCAGTTTTAATACTAAACAGATTAACACACGTGAAAGTAATATTATAATTTTTTGCACTGAATAATGTGCCAGACCAATTTTTTCAGTGAAAATAGAATTCTTATGAAATGGTACCCTTTCGTTCAAATAGGGAGCTACTGCTTCCTATTTCTTGAAATACTAAAGCTGTCGGTTAGCTAGAAAACTGTATAAGAGCTATATACATGAGCATGCATGGCTATATGGACTCAAAATATTATTCCATGGCTTTGCCATGGCACAATTTTATGGAAGCGATCATTTCTAAGGTTTGCTTTACATAAGATTTAGAACCAAAAAACTGCAATAGGAGGGTGATACAGAATAGTGAAAATATAATCCAGGTGGGATTATAAACCAAAAATTTTTAAAGCGTGAAGGAGATTGCTTATTGGCCACAACGGCTATGAATTTATTTTATGACCACCAGCAAACAAATGTAGGTCCGTACCTTACACATTCTTAAATAATAAGGAAGCACATTTTAATATGTACTCCAGAGTCTCATAAAAATATTTCTCTGCCTCAGCGTCCCATCTCTAGAAGCTGACATGAGAAGAAAATGGGTATTCATTTGGAAAGCAATACAAAGTTGTAACATAATTACCCAAGTCCTATCTTTCTTGAATTCTTGTGTAAAGCATACTTCACATCCAAGACCTTATTATTTGATAATCCTTGTTACATATTACACGGGTCGGGGAGGGGCCTGAAACCTTACAAACTAAATCGAATGTAGCACATGCAGGTGCCTCTCCCGAGAGCGGGAGATGATGTGTTAGAAGACAGTATCTGTATCACTTCAGCTGTGTCTGAAAAAGGGGATGGGGTGTCGGGGATTTAAATCATATTGTTTCAACTTATGCAGACAAAATCCATAAAAAGAGATTCATTGTCATATTTTCTTTTTGAAATGTAGTATTTGGTTTTTTTTTTTTTTTCTTTTTTACTTTAAAAGTGCTCCTTGGTATAGAGCAGAGTAAATATTACAGTTTTGTTCAACAGCAGCCAAGATTTAATTGTCTGTGAAATATAAGGCTTACGACCTGATTTGAGTTCACTACTGTTCTGCTGATACAAACTAGGCTGGCCTACGAAGTGACCGAACGCATCCAGCAGCTAATTTACACAGAAGAGCCATCTCCAAAGAATTAAAAGTGGGCCGGGGACAGCCATATGCCTGCAGGAGCCCATCCAAAGGGTTAGGAGCTTTATTCTTTCTGCAGCAGATTTAAAGTGACTTTGTGCAAAAAGTCAAACAAGAATAAACAGCTGTGGAAAATGTAACAAATCATGCTAGCAGTTGAACAGCGAGGGAGAAGACAAATCCACCAAACCACTAGCATACACTGAAGAAAAGCGAAACGGAGGTAGAAGAGACAGAGAAGGTGGGCAGAAAAGGAAGCTGGTGAGGACACGACACTGGTTTCCACACGCAAATCACGCGCTTTATTATTGCGTATAGCTCAGTGACTGTCAGGAACTGAAAAATGTGTCCTTCAACACAGCTCTGCGTGCCCGCGGCCCTGGGGTGCAAGCGAGGCTCCTCCGCCCTCCGCCGCTTCCCCCCGCGCGCGTCCCCCTCTCCTCCCTGCAGTAACTCCGCGGGTCGCTTCCTCCACCAGCCCCGAGTGCAGAGGAGAAAGCCAGCGGTTGCAGATTTGCCCCAGTGGCACCGCAGCCACAAGCCAACCCGTAATTGCAAAGCAAACAAAGCTGAAATATTGGATTGGTCTCAATCGTGACAAGATCTACGCTTTTGCCGCCAATCTGTTTGTGCAGCTCTATTTAAAGGCACTTGATTGAGGAAATGTTGAAAATAGCGGTGAGGGTTACCCTAATGAGACCTCGGGAGGGAAGCGGCGGCCTTCGCCCGGCACCAGGGGCTGGGAGATGAGGGTGGGAGGCTCATGGTTAACCCCTTCCTGCTCTCCTCGGTCGAAAGGTCCTCCGAGATGGAGCTGGGGGTCCGCCCTGCCCGGAGCGCTGACCTCTCCCAGCCTGAACCGCGGAGAACCAGCCCCCTGGATGTCGGGAACCGAGGCGGGGGCTGGGGATCACAATGAGAATTTAACCAGGATGGAAGGGGCGCCCCAGTGGCCGTCGCAGTGGCTGGAAAGTTGGCGACCTAAATCGGGGGTGGCTGCTCTGGTAGCCCTCTGGTCCCTGACCCGCAACACTCCCGCGCCACCGGCCGCGAGGGCTGAGGCCCTGGCGATCCCCGTGGAGCCGCGGCTGCGCTCAGCTCTAGGGCACCGAGGCGGGGGGTGCGAGTAGGGAGAGCAGCTGCCCTGGTGGGCGACGCAGGCTGGCAGGCATCGCTGTCGTGCTGGGTCTTCAGGCAGCTAGAAGGGAACGGAAGAAACCAAAGAGGCAGGAGGAGAAAATACAGGAATACTGAGAGCAACCCGCTCTGGCTGGCGCTTTGATTTTCCCACTTACTCTAGCCTGCCCAGCCCCGGTACTTGTCATCATCCCCATTGTTCAGACGGGGAAACTAAGACTTAGAGACACCGAGGTCCTTGCCCGAGATCATTCAGCCAATCGTGGAGTGCCTAGAGTCGGCCCTGCCCCGCTCCGACTCGGAGCTCAGTATGTTGGGAGTGGGCACCAGAGAGGCCAGGCTGGGGCTGAGCCTCTCTCTGAGCCAGCGCAAGTTGATGCAGACCCAGTGCAGGCCGGATGGAGCCAGAGGACAGCTTGGAGATGAAGATCTGTTCCCTAGTGGGCGCCATCTAACTCCTCCACTAGTTCTAATCGTTTTCAAAATAAAGGAAACTAATCTGATTGCAATTGGGGTAGACGGTATTCACCCGATTTCTCTTAGTCATTCATTTTATATGGGCTGTCTAAACATCTCCTTTGTTCAATGCATTGATTAGGTTGTCAAGAAACCCACAATCACAGGAGGTGGCACATGCATGCCCAGAGATCTACCCAAAAGAATATAAGTGACAGCACCAGGAAGGAATTCAGAAGAGAAACTTCATTTGGGGGAGGGAGTTGGGGGAGAGAGGAGAAGCAATATCTGGAAAGGCTCCCTGGAGGAGGCAGCATTTACGTTGGACCTAGAAGAAACGAAGTGTGGATTCTCCAAGAGAGATGGGTTGTTTGCCAGCATCCTGGCAAGTCAAGGGGTGCCAGACCCACAGTTGGGGACAAAGTAGGAGTCACACTTTCATCCTCTGCTGCCATCTCCCAGCTGTCCTCCTAATTTGAAGACTGCATTAACCACATTTTGAGCCAACGTCCTAATCCCTTTTAGGATTGAAAACCTATGGCTTGAGAGTGGACACCCAGCAGGCAGACTGTCACTGTCTAGAGCCCTGAATTTAGACCAAAGGGCAGGGTTGGGAAAATGGCACTAGGGGCGCTCTCACCAGAGCTCCTAACTACTAGAGCCAAGCATTCCCGCGCTTTTCCCAGAGGGATCTGATCTGAGATGTACCTTGGCAAATCTGCAGTTTGTCTTTCTGGAGTCACAGGCAGATGTAGACTGGGAAAGTGAAGATCCCCAGGGGGTGGGGAGGACTGGTTTCAGTTATATTCCCCATGAATGATCTGCGCCTTCTGTCAGCAAAACAAAAAAGCATCAGTCACACAAATTTAGTGAAGTCTCCAAACGTATTCTGAATGAAATTCTGCTTTTTTGTACACAACGAATTTCTTCATTTGAAGTTGGATGCTTTGCAAGCAGAATGCAATTCCATTTCTCATTCCTCAAAGTTGTGGCCTGTGTTACCTTAAGTAGGCATTCACACAAGTATTAAAAAGAAAAACCATTCTCTTCTGGAAAATGGAACAAAGTAGCACCTCTCCAATCAGGGTGCAGATATATAATCTGTAACAACAAATTAGCCCCCTAGTGCTATGCATTTCCAGCTAGCATCCTGCCTTCCCTGTTTATAACTTTGCTGCCTGTAATTATTTTTATTTTAATTTTCTGTCACTTTAACAAAAACCAGAGCCTTTTCTTTTAATGTTTTGTACACAACATGTTCGTTTTGATAAGATGTTCTTTCCTATCCTCTTTTAGCTTGCCTTTCCTTGTTTAGAGTTCTGTATCAGGCGTTTCTAATATTTCCCTCTTTTTTTTAAGAACTTGTCCCTGTCTTGCTTTATTTGTTTGTGTGAAATTTAGTTTGAAAGGAGATCAGAGAGAGCAGGAGGGGTTTGTAATAAGAGAATGACCGAATGACCCAAAGGCTGATTATCTATCATTAACTGGAGACTTGGTGTACCCAAATTACCAAAGAGACCTCAGTCTGCCGGATCCTTACCCAGCTAGAAAGGCAAGCCTGGAATGCACACACTGAAACAGGCTCATGGCATTGCAACCAAGGACATAGTTCACACAACATTTACTTAAGGATTTTTCCTGCAAAACTCAACTCAAGTTCAGTAGATAAATTTTTTAGATTTTGATATGTTGTACTCAGGTAAAAATCTATGCCAAAAGATTACCTATAACATTTGTGTAACTAACTTTTTTGTGTCTTTTCGTTAGGAGCGAAATTGCAGTTAATTGTCTAAGCTCCAGAGAATATTGAGAAATCAAACCAAGCTGCTTTTGATCTGCTCACACTGCTAAACCCAAGCCTTGTAAAAATCGAGGTTTGCCATTAATATTGACAATAAAAGTGTTTCTTTTTGTTAACCTGAAACCTAGCCATCCTTGTGTAACTCCCCTATCTATAAGCAAAGGCCCTGGAAGAATGTAGGAAAGGTTTAGAGGAAACTGTCAGAGCTAAAGAAATCCATCTATGTGAATTTGCAAAGGAAGCTGTGGAACAGAACTTCCCAGGAATGCAACACTACAGTTAAAACTGGGAATGTTCCTGGGCCTCAAGTCAGAAGCAAATTTTTTAGTCAAATAAATGTTTTCTCTCCAAAGCCCCATTTTAAATTGCCAATTGCACTCATATTTTATTCTGAACCCCATAATGCATTGCAGACTAGGTGAAGTCCATTACTTACTATTTCCATAGAACACATATGCAAAATCACACTTCCTCATCTGAATGTTGAGTGATTTCCTCCCGGCTTGAAAGAAAATACCGCTAGTGTGGATGTAATTTGCTTGAAGTAATAATTCGAATGAGTATTTAACATAAATCCTATGGGATGTATGTTTTCACACCAGTTTTGCTCTAAACTCTACATTTTTCTACAAACTAGCAAAGATTAACAAAGATCAGATTTACTGTACCTCTTAGGACTAGTATAATAACATTAATAATATCTCCCATGTATCTACATCATGCTGCTTCTTTGAGGCCTTCATGGGGTTATCTTATGGTCCCTTTAGTCTGAATGAGTATTTTAGATTTACAGACACACTTAGACACCTGGAAAAATATTTAGTTCTTCCTTATCAATGAAAACTCTCCAGTGCAGCAATATATCTACCAGTTAATATGGGGATCTAGTCATTGATTATTTAGAAAGAAAGGAAAATTCTACTGACTGTGGATATTAAGATTTTTCTTAAAAGACTTCAGCATGAATCAGTATCTCATTCTTCCATGCCAGTTGCAGATTCAGTAATAGGAAACAAGACAAGAAAAGAAAGAAAAAAAAAACCTTGTAATCTCAAGTGCTGCTAAAAGGCAAATTACAAGGAAGAAATGGAGAGAAGAAGAGAGGGAGGGAAGGAGGAGGGTGGAGGAAGGAAAGAAGGGAAAGAGGGAGAAGAGAAAGAGGAGGAAGGAATGTGCAGGCACCAAGCAAGCCCTGATTTTCTCCACTTCACTGTTTTCTAATTAGAGCTAGACTGAAGAATTCATAAGCAATCAGCCCCTCCACAGTCATCATTCAGCTGAACTAGCCCCTCCCTGCTCCATCTCTCCATGTAGGGAAGAGAAAGGAAGAGGATCCACTCCCTAAAATACCACCCCTACCCCAAATCCAAAAACTTGCTTAAAAGAAGAAGAAAAAAAACCTCACAAGACACAAGGGCAGCTTTTCTTACTCTTCCTTTTTTGAAATAGACACTCAAATCCAACAGAATTTGGTTCTGCTTTGCAGATGTGTACTTTGAGCAGCACCATACTTCTGGAGCCACTTTCACTTGCTATGTCTGTAGACAACTATTTCTCAAAAGCCAAAAAGAAAAGACTACACAACAAGAACTACGCAAACAAGGACTACACAACCCCAGTTAGAGGGAGACCCTTGCCACCACTCAGACAATATGCGTTGTTCTGGGTATCCTAAACATCCTGGGACTAAGTGGATAACATGTAAAATGGCTCCACCCTACCCTGGTACAGAAAAGAATGCAGAGCCATCAGAGTGTCGCAAGAAGTACTGTCCTTGGAGCAGGTGGGCTGAGGTGACATCTTCAAGAATACATTGCTCCTTCTGTCACCTTCCAGGCTTAATGTTCTTTCAGAGGGTTCTTAGCATATTCTGAGGCTCATACCATGTAAGAGCATTAAAGATTCTTAAGGGAACGGTCAGAGTCACTTCTACTATGTTGATTAGACCAACAAGGTAAAACGAGATTTGGAAGACGATGATGAGAACTGAGCCATAATTCCCATTAACATAAAATGCACATTTATGACCCTCTGGCCTGATTCTTTTTGGGTCTAGTTTATTTTGGGTCCTTCTGAGCAAAACACAGGATACAAACCGCCCTTGCCTTTGAAATAATAAACACCCTGAGACAATCTCTATTTTCCCTAAAACCTAACTGAAGGTTTTTTTAAATTAGTTTAAACCAGATTGATTTTTTAAAGTATAATAATATCTCACAAGACCAAAATGTTTGCATGGGCATGTTCAGCCTCTCTGGTGCTCTTTCAGCCTTTTTCCAGGGAAACCAGTACCAGTGATGGCAAAGAGACAAGAGACATGAGGAGCAAAATAAATGCTGGAACCTGATTCTGTCTATTTGGCTGAAGGCAGATGACATGTGCAGTACAGTAGGTGCACCATCAGATACAACAAAGGCACAAAATCCCAAACACTCGCCCAAACCTGGGCTGCCTCTTTGTGAAGCAGTTTCTGGACCCGAGTAAGGCCGGTTTCGTCGGCTCAGCCCTCAGCCTCTGAGGATAGGCAAAGAAGCACCCCTAGCTAGGATTCCTCCACAGGCAGCCAGAGGAGCCCCCAGCAAGCCAGTTCCCTGGGCCTTTGAATACTTAGAACATGTGCATCAACAGCCTCACTAGTGCAGCCCAGGAGTGGGGTTCCCGTGCTGATATCACAGTCAGGGACTGTGCCTTTCTCCCTTTCTTCTCCCACTTTCCCTCTCATCAGCAACACCACCCTCTCCTTCATCGCCACCACTATCAGCACCTCCATCACTACCACCAGGATGCCCAGGACACCTAAACTGGGGGCAAACTTGAGATGGTATCGTTGCTTCATAGCTTCCCAAAGGAGCAGGCTAACCCAGTATCCTGGAAAACCTGGAAGACAACAGGCCAAAGGACACTGCAAGAGAAAAGCGGATGTGTTTGTGCATTTAGGGTAGAGCTCAACCATTCCGGTCCAGCCTGGCCTCCCTGAGTCAGTTACTACAGTTGGGGACACCACTAGGGTTCACCCAATTGTCCCCTCTCGTCCAGCCACCTTTCTAAGGCAGTGGCCTCTGGATTTGGGTTTCTGAGCTACATCAAGTCTTAGGCCCTTGGACCACAGCAGTTAACTGATAATGACAATGTCAGTGAGAACTGATGTTCAGATTACCATCTTTTATGATTTCTTTTTTCTGTACCATGTTGCCCATTTCCTTTACCACTTGCAATGCTATCTGGGGCCACAAGGCAATTCATTCATTTTTGCTTTTTTGTTTGTTTGTTTGTTTGTTTCAATTAAAAGTATAAGAAAAGCTAAATGTGGCAAGTTCTGAAGCTTTCAAAATTGAGGCCACTCACCGCTGGTCTCTGATGGACAGAGCATCTCAGTCCCCAACTCAGCCCTCCTCTGGACTCTTCTTCCTCCCTTCAATTCCCAAAACTCCCTTTGAGTCTGAAAGCAGCCAACCAACTAATTTCCCTGAATTTTTATATGTTCCCAGCCCTAGTGCAATCTTACTTTGTCTACCTGCTCCCAAGACCTAAATGTGTTTTTATAAACAGACTTTTTAAAAACGTATCAAATGTCAGAGAATTGAAGTACCAGTATTTACACATTCAGGGTTTGCCTCCGGGTGAAAATGTAAACAGAACCCCCAACCACACTACCTGTATTCTTTCCTTGAAGAACCAGGTCTTAAAAAGGCTCTCCTTGTGCTCAAAACTGCAGACCCACGCAAGTTGGGGATTTAGAGCTGTAGGTCACTATTTTGTTCCGAGCTCAACTGCAAGCCCTTGGCGCTTACCAACGAGCCTAGTTTCAGTTAATCCCTATTCTGGGTTCAGTGCCTTAAGACGCTGGGCCGGGGACGTTCGAGGATGTTAACCCATTACCTAGAAAAGGAATAGACCCTGCACCGACTCTTATCCTGGGCTTTTAAGTCCCTGTCTCCTACCGCCCAGCCGCGGCAAACCTGAATATATACATTTCTCAACCCTGCTGCCCAAGACTCTAGGGCTAATGGAGGGCAGGGCCCCAGCCCAGAGTCAACGGCAACACCGAAGTTGGGCGCCCTCCATTCGCACTGACCTCGCCTTTCAGCCCCAACCACTTTGTTGGCGGTGAGCAAGGAAAGGACTGTCTTTGTGGAGTCCTTCGGGTGGGCATCGTTTTGTGGCCTGCGGCTGGACTCTGCCCGCCTCCAAAGGGCGATGCCCAAAGTAGAGTATTTGGTCTCCCTTGGGCTACCCCGGCCTGCCCAGCGGCAAGCCCCAGGCCGCCCAGTCCCGCTGGCGCCTGCACACTCTGCCCTCGCCTTGCTCTAATTTACAGCCCGCAGGCTCCTGTTGACACCGTTTTCCACACCGAACTCCTTCGGGTGGAATCTGCATATACACATCCGCCTCCCCTCTCGGCTTGGGGCCAAGCCTGGGGTGATTTCAGATCCATTGACCACCCGCCCTCGCCGCACACGAACCTTCTCAAGAAGCTCACGCCACGGGGATGCTGCGGCCCGGGTGCCCCGCGGCCGGGTGACTTACAAGTGGAGATCCATTTTCCGTCATAATGCGTTCAAGATCACCAAGGCCGGCAGTCTAAACATCCACGAGCCGTCCTCCCGGCCTGCCTCTTAAACTGGCGTTTAATGGTTCCCCTCCGATAACTAAACCTGCTTTCCACAGATGCCCGCTTTTATGAGGGACGCAGGAATGCAGAGATATATTTATATGTTTGTTCATAAAAACTGGAAAATAAGCTCCGAACACGCTGTAAAAAATATTCAGTTACTTACCAAGCAGGCTAGTTAAACCAGGGAAACACCGATACCAGCCACACTACACATTCGAGGAATCGAGGTGCCCGCACTTTGAAATCGCCCAAGGTCTTCGTTGGGGCTGGTGTCCCTGAAGGATGTGGAAATAACAGCATTTACAATCGGCTTGACCGTTCGCCCGGAGGACTCAGCGGTCATCTCCAAAGTTTGCCGCAATAACGTGAGCCACCCCGAACAGCTCTAACCGGGGTAACTTGGTGGGTAGGTAACTCAATGGCCACTGAGACTGGCGTTTCGAGCCTGTAAACTGGTCAAAGAAACACCCTTCTCCAGCCGCTCCTTATCCTTGCTGGGGCAAAGAGCGCCGGCTCCCAGCCGAGCCTTTGTGGGGGACCCCACCGCCCGCCACGAGGCTCCCGGCGCCCCTGCATAAAATTGTAAGAGGCTGCCTGCGTCTATTTTCTTACCTCGACTACCTACAAAGCACTTCGAAAAGCAGTACCTGCGTTTTCTTTCTTTCTTTCTTTTCGACCAGAAAAGAGAGCAGAGTGATACTGTACCTGGTTAGAGATTCTTCAATATTTGAGACTTGGGGGGAAAAATATTTTAATAGTGAAGCATCTGTTAAACACTTGCATTATCCTCTGGCTGATAAAAAAAAAAAAAAAGTTTTTTTAACCCTGCCCCCCCGCCCTAAGTTTTAATTATCTTATGGTTATGAGGAGGTAGCCAATCCTGGAAGAGGACCTCGGCAATTAGCAACGTGAACATCAAAAAGTTTTATTGCCGAGAGCTCGAGGCGCCGCCCCCGCAGCCCCGGGATTGGCGTGAGGAGCCTCTGACGACATATATTAACCCGAGCAGCCCTAAAGATGTAGCTGTACATGGAGATCTTGCTGGGAAAATCTGCTTGCTCCCCTCACGTCGTCCAGCCCAGGAGAACCGCCGCCGTCACCCCGGAGCTTCCTGAGCCACTGCGCAGAGCCCTCCGCGAGCCCGAGCCGCGGCCTTCGAGCTCCAAGGCTCATTCAGGGCCCCAGATCCTTAACCCGAAAGGAGAGGATCTGAGAAAATGGATGCACTGAGACCTCTCTGAAAACCCTCCGAGAGAGCCCGAGAGGAGCGAGGACACGTTACTCGCAGCTAAAATCACATTTAAGGACCAAAACAACAACAACCAAAAATTTCATTAAAACAATAAGCGCCCAAGAACCCAGATCGGGCTGGTAGGGGGAGGGGAAAAGCGGGAAGGGGAGGGTCGCACGGAGGTAGTTTTGCAGTAAGCAGTCGACCCCGCCGCCTCCCGGCACAGCTGGACCGGCTCCTCCAGCCGCGGCTCAGACTCGCCCCTGGATTCCGGGTTAGCTTCGGTGCCAGGACCGCGGCCCGGGCTTGGATTCCCGAGACTCCGCGCAGCAGCCTCGCGGGAGCCCCGGCACCTTTGTATGAGCACGAGAGGATTCTGCCTCCGCGCAGCAGCCCGGGAAGCAGGAGCCGAAGCACGGGCCGTGGAGCA
>NW_012103054.1:249203-321336 GCF_000951045.1 Mandrillus leucophaeus
CGCGACCGGTGAAGCGCCGCGGCACCGCCAACCGCAAGGAGCGGCGCAGGACTCAGAGCATCAACAGCGCTTTCGCCGAACTGCGCGAGTGCATCCCCAACGTACCCGCCGACACCAAACTCTCCAAAATCAAGACCCTGCGCCTGGCCACCAGCTACATCGCCTACCTCATGGACCTGCTGGCCAAGGACGACCAGAATGGCGAGGCGGAGGCCTTCAAGGCAGAGATCAAGAAGACCGACGTGAAAGAGGAGAAGAGGAAGAAGGAGCTGGTCAGTACCAGGGGGCGGCAGGCGGTGGGGCTGAGGGGGTCAGGGAACGGGTGCTCCCGGCCTCTTTCCAATTGGGCTGAGAAATGGCAACTCGTGTTCTTTGGCTGCGTCCGGCGCCAAGGTTGTTTGCACCAGGTAGTGTGAGGATGGCTTCCGGCATAAGCAGAGAGTTGAGGGGAGGGTGTCAGCAGGAAGAGGAAAAGGTTAGGGATGCTTTGCGCTGGTGATCTTACCTCCGGGTTATCACTGCTCCCCTAGCACTTAGGACGGACCTCGAAAACTCTGGGTCTTGATCTATCGCGATCGCACTGGTCTGGACGGACGCCTCATCCCGTATCTGGTAGACCCTTCTTTCGGCCTCCAATCGGATCTTGCTTTCAGATGTTTCCAGAATAAGTCTCCAAGAAGCCCCTGATTCCCATTATTTCACTATTGATAGCACTCCCTACCCCACTCCCAGGAGGAGGCTGCCACTGAGACTGAGTCCTGAGTTTTGTGGTTGTTCTCATACTATGCCCTGAAGACGTAATGGTAAACATAAAATAAGTACTTTTGACTTCAAAATACAGTTCCAATTTTTCCATGGCTATGACGTTAAAATGTAATTTCCCAGATAAATATATTCCATTGGCATTTCTAATTTTATTTGAATGAGCCGGTACATTTTAAGGGGGAAAAGGTATTACTGTGGTCATTGTTTCAAAAATAACACGAAAGTAAATTGAGCCGCTTAAAGTTTTCTAAGATTCCTACCAAGTGCCCACAGGGCGGTGGTGCAGGATAGAGCTATGTCCACGAAGGGCCCGGAAAATAAAAATTTGTCAAATTTTTCTTCTTTGGTCCCTGCAGCCCTTTGGTGGCTGCATAATCGAGTGACCTCCCGAATAACCAGAGATTTCAGAGGCCTTGAAGGAGAGGCACTGCTAAGCCGGAGGCCGAGAGCCTCTGGCCGAGAGGCCCAGGCCGAAACAGGCTCCTTCGCCCTGTTTTTCCTAGAGGTGGATCTGGGATTGCTAATGAAAACAGAGAAACCAGACTTAGCGCCGACTCCAGCGCCCGCCCCTACATCTGGAGTAAGAGAAAAGGCCCCCAGCTCCTCCATAAACGACTCGAAAACCGGCGGTTGTTTATAAACTTGTGGATCCGGTAGTTGAGCTCTGCAGCGCGGAGCCCTCCGCGCCGGCTAGGGTAGCGCTAACCTTTGTAGCTTCTCTGCAGGGGCTGGGACTCCCCCATCGTATCCTTTCCTCTCTGGTTCACTGTCTCCTCCGGCCCAGGAAGTGCCGGGTCGGTGTGGAACCAGGAATCCTCTCTGAATTTCTGTTTCCACTTTTCTTGCCCTCGCCTTCCCTCTGTCCAGAACGAAATCTTGAAAAGCACAGTGAGCAGCAACGACAAGAAAACCAAAGGCCGGACGGGCTGGCCGCAGCACGTCTGGGCCCTGGAGCTCAAGCAGTGAGGAGGAGGAGGCGAAGGAGGAGGAGGAAGAGAGCGCGAGTGAGCCGGGGCCAAGGCGCCAGATGCAGACCCAGGACTCCGGAAAAGCCGTCCGCGCTCGGCTCTGAGGACTCCTTGCATTTGGAATCATCCGGTTTATTTATGTGCAATTTCCTTCCCCTCTCTTTGACCCCCTTTGAGGCATCCGCTCCCCGTCTCCCCCTACAAAAAAAAAAAAAATGGATATTTGAAGAAAAGCATTCCATATTTTAATATGAAGAGGACACTCCCGTGTGGTAAGGGATCCCGTCGTCTCGTAGATTCTGTGTGCGTGAATGTTCCCTCTTGGCTGTGTAGACACCAGCGTTGCCCCCCGCCAACCTATCCAACCCCTTCCAGATAAAGACAGTGGGCACTAGTGCGTTTGTGAAGTGTATCTTTAATACTTGGCCTTTGGATATAAATATTCCTGGGGATTATAAAGTTTTATTTCAAAGCAGAAAACAGGGCCGCTAACATTTCCGTTGGGGTCGGTATCTAGTGCTGTCCGTTCATCTGTGGTCGTTCCCTCTTTGAAGATGTTTCCAACAGCCACTTGTTTTGTGCACTTCCGTCCTCTAAAACTAAATGGAATTTAATTAATATTGAAGGTGTAAACGTTGTAAGTATTCAATAAACCACTGTGTTTTTTTTTTTTTTTTTACAGAAACCCTAATCTTTTAATGGTTGATACCTCAAAAGAGTTTTGAAAACAAAGCTGTTATACTTGTTTTCATAATATTTAAAATATTCAGAAGTAAACTAAATTATCATGATTGCCTCTAACTTTATTTTAAAGACTCAGTGGTTCCAACCAGTCAACCTGACCTGCGGTCTACGCAGGAGGAGGAGGTGCTCTTAAAGAGAAGTGTCCTTGTTAGAAACCCTACAAAGGGTCTGGGCTCTGTCGGTGTGGTGTCTCTTTCCCTCTTCCACCAGCTGGAGAACGCTGAGTATTCTCTAGAAGGAAGATCTGGGCTGGAGAACCCAGCCCGGCAGTTCGCTCACAAGCTGTAAAGGTGCTCTTGCGTTCCTGAAATCAATCAGAAGCCGTTTCTTGAGGCCGTCAGTTTTTGTTTGGAGAGTGTGTTTCTGGTGGAGGAGTTGTGAGAACCCCGGCATTATTGCTGCAACAGGAACTAGTCTGGGTGTTTAATTCAAACTATGGGGCTTTCATCCAAGGGGGAAAAAAAAAAAAGGAAAAAAGAGAGGAGAGGATTTTGCTTGTATTCTATACGGGAGATTCTCATCTGAGCAGGCGGGAAAGGGGAGTGGAAGGAGTTTCGAAAAAGTCCATGATTAGGTAACAAGGAATTTTACGTCAAGTAAGAAATCGCGAACAAGACCACGGATTTAAAGGAGGGCGAGGGGTGGGTTAGATTTACAAGGAGTTACAGGGAACTCAATATTAACTGTGCGGTGTCTGAAGTCTTCCCGGCCGCAGCCCAGCGGAACAAGCGACACCCTCCCGGGACTACTGGCAGCCGGGGACCCGGGATCTCTCCCTGTTAGGTCTTTGGGCTCCCTGAGTCCCAGCTCGTCCCGGAAGAAAGTCCCAGCGGCCTCCTTTGCCTGCAGCCTTGGCGGAAGCTTGAATCTCAGCTCTGGAAACCGGAGAAACTAAAGTGCCTGTGCCGGCTGAGGGGAGGGGGGAGGAGGCTGGGAGGGATTTTGGAAGGGGGTGGGCGGAGGAGAGAGAAAGGTGAACCGTATTAAAAAGTGGTTTGTTTCATGAAACGCCGCGTATATAAATCTGGTGTTGGAGAGGCTTGCCAGAGGGTTTCCATCCTGGAACCCATCCTCAGGGTGATGTTCGCACCTTGGCCTCGGGCACAGACCCTCCCGCGATATCCCAAGGGTTCCCGCGCCTAGCTGGTGTCCACTATGACCCCTCTGCCTGCAGCAGGCCGAATCAGACCCAGCGTGGGCGATTTCAGAAGTGCCCAGGGAGAGACAAGCTAGAGGCTCTGCGGACTTCTGCGGGCGGCTGACAACGCGAGGGCGAGGGGTTAGAACAACTCGGCCAAAGCGATCTGAACTTTCTCCTCTTGGGTCAGCCGGCGCTGGGTCGACCTGGTGGGCGCGGGGCTGTGTTTACAGACACTTGCCTTTGTTTATAACACGGGGAGGAGGTGTGGGGGAGGCGCGCCCTGATTTTCTGTTGCTCTCCCAATCCTCCTGCGTTTGATCGAGTGGTTCCCTCCCTCTCCTGGTTTCAGTTGTCTTCTGCGTCTTTATTTTAATCCGCTCAGGGGAAAGCCATCAGGTCCTAGACTTGGAAGAAAGGAGCCTACCAAAGTGTTGGAGTAAACAGTGGTGGAGGAGGTGAGGTTTTAAAAACAGGAACCGGAGAGGAGTTGTCTTCACCAGGCACGTACCCTTCTGTGCGCCTTGCGTAGCTGGTCTCCGCCATCTGGGCCTTAAGACACTTCTGCAGGTTTAACACTTTCTCTGGCTTATTAAACAACAGCAGAGGGAAACCAAAAGAGTCTGGCTCACCATTGCTACGGAGAAACTTGCTAATACACATGCTTTTTAAACCTGCGCTCCTCTTTGGCCCCGGCCAAGCGCAGCCTGCCTCCTCTTCCTCAGGGCCAGCAGCACCAGGCCTGGTCACCCCACCGGCCCTGCCATTTCAACTCGCCAGAAACCCTAACCAGCCAGACACCCAGCAGACCCGACACCTCAGACGGCAGAATGCCCAGCTGCCTGAACCTGCAGGCGGCTGAACCCCCTAACCAGACGCACACCCCAACTGACCAGATGCTTCAACCGGCAGGACACCCCAGATTATCTGTCACCCCAGACTCTCTCAGCCACCTAACATCCCCGCCCCACGTTGTCAAGTCCCAGGAAGTGAAAGGAGTACTGGGCAGGCGTTTCTTCTGAGCTTCCATGCTTTTCTCTTCCAACACTTATTTCTCTTTTAACTTCTTCTTTGTTTAAAAAAATTTCCAAGCCTCTACTTGCGGGACCGGCTAAAAGGCCTCTGTTTTAATTGCTCGGATAATGTGGTTGCTGCCATTTTGTTAAGAGCAATCACTCCTGCAGGGAAATCACAAGCGTTCTAGACAGGCCGGAGCCGACAAAAATGTAGGATTTGACGTTAAAAGCTAAATGGGAAGCTGCGGCGGCGGAAGGTAAATTGATGGTAGATCTGGCTGTCAGGGCTCTGCCCCAGACCGCTGTGCAGGCCAAGCGCCTGATAACCCTGAAGCACCGGAGGGGCAAAGGCTTGGCCAGTTGTAGACTGTGTGTGTGTGTGGGTGTAGACCCATTCTCAGCTTGGGAAGCAGTTTGAAAAACTGCAGAGTGGGGGCCCTGCTCCCAATTGCCTGGGCACCGACAGCAACTTAAAGGGCTTTTCCAGGCCGATACAGCAAGCTCCAGCTTTCGGGATGGGTTAGCCAGTAGGCCCAGGCATTTAGGAAAGGTGGACCTCTGGGTCTGGGCTGCCTCGTTAGGTGTAAGAGCACCAAGTTGCTTGGTTGTGATGAGGTGAATATAGCAGCCGTGCTAGAGAGCGCAGCCTGAGGGCCTCTTAGAAAGCACTTCTGTGTGTGTGTCAGGAGTGGAGGGTGCCTCAATTCCTTCGACCAGACTCTGCTAGCCGCTGCCCCAGCTTGGCGTGAATTGCAGAGCTAGTCTCCCACTCGGATTGGTGAAGTAGCAGGAGAACAAGAGAGGTGGGCGCACCTGGAATTCGCAGGAAGGGGTGAAGAAGGTGAGGATGAGCTCAAATGCAAAGCGGCAGGGAGTATGAGACTTGGGAGTTCCTTCCCAGACTATAGATTTGCAGAGAGAACCCGGGCCAGTTGCAAGGGCCTGAGGTGTGTGCGAGGGACATAAGCAGGGCAAAGCGTGCCAGGAAAACTGGAACTGAATATACACTGCGGGCCTACAAAGCGCAAGAAACCACTCAGTTAGCCCTGAAGCTTTAATCAAATGTTGCGCAGATTGTTTTCCACAGCCGCCTTCAGTTCTCCCTGCCTGTGAATCCCACCCAGGCTCCTAGATTTCGAAAAGGAGCTGGCTAGTGGGTGCCAAGCAGAGATGGTCTTGAGGGAGGCTTGTGGCATGGGCCCCGTAGAGGGCCGAATGTGGACCCTTGTGACCTGAGGGTACCCATTCCCTCCATTGGACCCAGCTCACAAGAGTCCTGCTCTCCACGTAAGGAGGGGGCGCTAAGGAGTCTCCCGGACGCACAGGACTCCTGGCCTGTCAGAGCCTGCGGATCTCTTGGAGAGAAAAACCCAGGAGTCACCCTCAGACTGTGGCCCAGGACCCTGGTTGGAGGCTCCAACAGCCCCCTCCCTGAGGAAGCTCCGCGGTGCAATGAATTGCTATTGGGATTAAGTCTACCGGGAATGGGGGTTGGGGGAGACCAACTACGTGTTTTTTAAATGTTTAGAAAGAGGGGGGAGGGGAGAACTCCGGGAGAGGAAACCAATCCCACGTTTCCGGGGGCAGGACAGTTCTGAGCGCGCCGCCTTACCACCCAGCCGCTGCGCAACGCGTGCTTCCCGCACAGCAGCTGTCTGCTCAGCTCCAATCACCCTGGAACCGCTAAGCGGCTTCAGTCGGAGGGCTAATGGAGGTTAAAGAGCACCCGGTATCTGACTTACGTGCACCGAACTTACAGATCTCTCGCCCCGTTCTCCCTGCTCTACCCTGTCGAAGCCAGTTCCCATCGTGAAGTGCACCCTCACCTCTTCCCCCAAGCGACCCCCCTGCACACACATTCCCTTCAAATTCTCCCGGTATTTGGGCCGCTTTGATGATCAGATGGTAGAGCCCTGATTACAAATTTATTCCCGGCCGCTCTGTCGGTCTTTATCTCCGCTATTAGGGACATCTGGGAGTGATTAGTGCCGCGCCCGCGCCCGGCCGCGCTCGCCTATCTGGCCGCGGCGGGGCCGGAGCCTCGCTGACGTCAGGGCAGACGGCTCGGAGCCATCCCAGCCGAGCTGGGTGTAATCGGCGGCCGCGCGGCCAAGTCCTCCCCGGGCCAGGCCGGCAGCTGGAACGCGCCGCCCGCCTGCGTATAGGGACTTTATAAATATGTATTTTTAGCCCAGAAGACTTTGTGTTTTCCTTGTTTGGGGTAAGGAGGGGCCAGTTAACGTCTCTGCTGCCCCCTCCCCACTCTAAATTTTCCAACTCGCTGCGGCTGGAGCACTCCCGCCTGGAAAGCCTTCCACAGGCGGTCGCTTCTTTGCTATGTCCCTGCGCAGGCGAAGCTTCCCTGCGGCAACAACTGCGGCCCGAGCGGTGCCAGTGCAAGTCCTGGATGGGATTGGGGTGGCTCTTAGGGGTAAGGCTCTTATGCCACCTCTTAGGGCTGCCCTCCTCTCACTGGCAACTGCTCCGCCCTACAGCCCTCGGGCCAGAATTGTGGGAGTTTCTGTCTAGAGGGATGGGCTGGCAGAAGCTGATTACAGAATGCGATGTCTTTTAGCAGCTGCCTTTGCACCTGTTATTAAAGGCTAAAATACCTAGCGAGCCGAGGCGCTGGATCCTCTTTCGCCCCGCCCTTCCCCCAACCCCCAAGGAGTTGTCCTTGGCGCAAACACACCTCGCAAGGGCGAGGACGGCTGGCGGCAGCTTTGTCCCCTACTACGTCCCAGTGTTCAGAGTAGAGGCTGCATATATTTGCATAATTCCTGGATGGGCTGACTGACGCCCCTGACCCTAGCGTTCTGCGTGCTGGGCTGGTCTCTCCTGAAGTAAGGGGTGCTGGGATTAATCCAACACCTGAACTTTCCACTCCCTGGACAACTTGACACAATGACAAATTCAGCCCGGTTTTCACCCTACCTTCACCAGAAATTCTGATTCAGCGGGTCAGGGGCTCCACTCGAAGCCTGTAATTTTCAAAATCTCCCCCAGAGGATGCCTAACCACTGTGCCAAAGGAAGGCACACCCACCCAGCCTGTCTCCCACCCTGGACACCTTCTCCATGAGCCGTGTGAAGTCCAGGATGGTAAGAATGGCGGATGGGTGAAGAGAGGCCTGTGTTATTTAAAGTCTTTACAGGGAGAGAATTAGCCATATTATTGGATCAACCCTACACCTCTGACTCATTGGGCAGCACAAGGATTCAAAGCAAACCCAGAATATGCTGTTTATTCCTGCCCGGGATACAAAGGGCAAGCGAAGTGTTCAGTCAGAAGCTAGGGTGAATGTAACTAGAGGAAAAGGAAAACAGCTGGTGATGTGAGTGGATCGACAAGAAGATCTATTTGGGGTACACAAATAGTATCACAAATAATCAGGGAATCCAACTGAGGAAAATTCCCAAAAGTCCATGTCACCTCAGTTCTTTGAGGAAACCCTATACACCAACTCCAAAGTGTCTTCATGTAATCTAGAATCAGAAAGAAACATTTCCTCTCAAGTCAGGGAAATGTCCCGTTGAGAGCCTGGTCCCCTCTCCTACCCACCCCTGTCTGGAGCCAAGAGGGAAGGAAATAGCTCTATAGTTTGGGGGCTAAGGATAGGGAATGAGACTTTTAGACAATTATATCCTGAGTGACTGAAGGATTTTGGCCTATTTGTGCTTCTAGGAGGAGGAGAAATGGGCAATATCTGCACAAAATACAGTTCTCTAGAGTGCTGGAAAGTGGGTTCTCTATGATCTGTCTGAATGGTGGAGCTGACTGAGACACATTAGTTTTCTAAATCAGGTCGCTCAAAAGCAAACAAACAACAGCAAAAAATAAGCAAACAAAAAACTCCACATCACTTGTGCCTATAATACTTTCTTGCTCAGAGTATAAACAAACTTTTACTTGAATTAAGTGGCATAAATCCACATGGGACACAGGCCCAGAGAGTCCCAGTTTGGATTTTCAAGCGAAGAAGACAGACTTGCAGGTAGCTAAACTGTTGGTGCAAAAGATCAGAGGGTACTCACCAGGCCACTTCTGCGACTAACACCCTAGTTGTTTTCTCAAATAGTATTTTTAATGCATGACCAATCATGAGCAACCAGATCTAACCAACCTGATGCTTCTCCATGGCTAGATGGACTGTTTGAAAATATCATTCCTTAATGTATCACCAAATCATTTTTCAGTTCATTGGTGACCCGGAACTAAAGAGTAAGGGAGACTCTTCTGTAAAGGCAGGTTGTTTGGAACTTGTTTTTTGCCCCACCCGCCGAGATCCTTTACAACAAACAGTGTACTGACTCAGGGTCAGTGAGAATGTTCAACCTTCATTGCCTAGAGAAGAGGCCAAAAAAGATATGATCCTAAGATGGCAGTAAATCCGTCCTTTGTAAAAAGATGGAAGCCAATGGCCACTGACGCCAGTGCAGGGTTGTCTTCAGTTTAAAGTGGGTTGTTAATGTCGTTGCCTGGAGCTGACATTTTTGTCTTTAGGATAAGGCAGAAAAGCAGGAAAAGAAGACTGTTACTTTTGAAGAAAACCTGAAAACGCAACCTCAGTTGGTAACTAGTACTTGGCGAAGAAGGAAAGCCGGTGCGGTTTTAATGCAAGAAAGTAACGGCCAGGCCTCTTGACCATCGCCTTCGCTTTGCAAATCTGGTTTTCATATTCTTGCTCAGTAATCACCCAAAGCCATAACTGTCTCTGAAATTATTCATTAAAGTCATTTTCAGGGATTCTCACAGGATGACTCTTTTACGTTTATGATCTTGTGAGAACAATGACATCAGCCTCTGTTTTCCGCTTTTAATTAATGTGCCGCGAAGAGGCGAGGGGCCGTGGCTGTGTGCGTGGGGAGGGGGCGGGCCGGGATGGAATCCGCCGGCCCGGGTGCTCCCGGCGCGGTCAGCTGAGCTCAGGCGCGCAGACATCCTTTGATTAAGGAGGGTATTTCGGGGAGTGCAGGCTGTGCAGAAGATCACGGCTGTGCCCTGTGGTGCTGTCAGCAGTGACAGATCCCAGATGGGGCCGCTACTGTATGGCAGATTGAGTTTCTCAGCAGAAAACTCACCCTCCCTCCTAAACGTCTTCAAAAACCTTCTCCAGATACTCCAGGTCTCTTCGTGTGAAACTGAAAAAGTCCAACCCCAAAGTTGGTTTTGAGTGCGTGTGTGTATGTTACTTTTTTTTTTTTTTTTTTTTCTTCCTTCCTCTATTTTTTCTCTGCACTTCTTCCTCCTCTGAGCATCTTCGACCCGCAGGGCTACCTGGCTGCTAGTAGAGTAGACGTGGCGGGCCTGGGGGTTCCTGTTCGCCTAGCTCACAGCGCCACGCAGACGACACAGCACCGAAGGGCCCCGAAGGCAACCCGGTGGGTAGGGGCGCGGCGGACGGGAAGTGGGGGGCAACTGTAGCGTATCTCGGGAAGCCGGGGTGGGCTGCACGGGCCAAACATTCCAGTGCAGAGAAGGGGAGATGCTGGCGGGAAGCGGGGAGCAGGGGGCCGGGTCAGGGGGCGGCGCGGACACAAAGGCGGAAGCAGAGAATACCTTGGCCAGGCTCCTGAACCTGCTCCTGCCAGCCATCCGTCTTTGCTCGGCGGAGCGTCGATTCACCAGCCTGGGCATTTTCGAACGGCAAAGTGGAGACCAAAAAGAGGGCTCAGGGGCTAACTACTAGGATTGGGAAACGTTGAAGACGGGTCCCAGATGCAGCAGGGGCTCGGCAGGGTCTGGAATGGGGAGAAGGGGGACTGCGGAAGTCCATACTGCGGCCCAAGGCCGAAGGCTGGACAGGCCTCTCCAAGGTGAGAGGGGGAGCTTGAAAAGTAGGTTTCTGCATAACAATTCACCCACTTAGGGATTGCTAGTCTGGGTTCCGAGTTTCACATTCCAACAGTGTGTTGGAAACTCTGTTGCAGAAACATTTGAACTTATTTTAAACCTTTATTTTAAAAAATAAGTAACTTTACATAAATGCCCCGGGTTCCCTGCCTACCTGTATACAACCGAGAATCCCCCTCGTCCCCTTGTCCCCTACCCTAGGTATCCAAGACTGGCTCCCGGGGAGCAGCAGTGGCTGGGAGAGAGGCAGAAAGGCAGAGGAAGGTGTGCTGCACCCAGTTTGGAGCGGATTTCCAGGCCCCACCCATTCCTGCCCTCGCGGTCCTCTTTAACTGTAGAACTTGGAGTGTTCCCGCGGGCGAAAAAAATGAGAGAACAGAAGGGGAACCTAGCGAGAGCGAATACTGTTTTAACTTAAAGATAGGCAATTTCTTTTTTCTTCGGGCAGCCTCCTCCCACAGCCCTTCGGGGTGAGGGCAGCTTGCAGAGCCTCTGTTAGGCTTACAAAAGGACCTCTGGGGAGCAGAGAGAGGAGCTAAAAATACCTCAGACGCTAGGCCCGAGGTCCGGGAGGAGCTCATCACTCGCTCTCGCTCTGGCCCTGCCCAGGAGGGCGCTTTCGCCTTTTGCATTCCGAGGGCCGGGGCCGGCGAGGCTAGGGGCCCAAGCTAGTTTTGCCTTCACTTTGCGACCAGACCCGGCTCTTTTGAGGCTCCGCCGGTTACTCTTAATAAAGAAGACCTCCAGTCCAGTCTCCGGTAAAATCAGAAAATCAGATGTCACACTTTTGATGCTCTCCAGTAAGCCCCCTCCACAGATTCAGTTTTTAAAAAGAAAAGAGGTGGGACAGTTAGGCCCTATTTTATACCAAAAACAATACGGTCACGCAAAAATTCTTCTTTGGGTAACGCGCTATGTGGACATACGCAGTTACTTGCAGTCCTGGGACACCATCTGATTGTGAAAGAACCGGTGAACCCCTTATTTCAGCCCTCTCCAGAAAAAAAAAAAATAGCAGTTACTTCCCCCTCGTGTCCCACCTTGGTTATCGGTAAAAACCGCAAAACTCCTTACATAAAGGCAAAACACACAATGAATTTCAAAACTCCGCTCGCCCCCTCTGGAAGGCAGCTTTTCTTTTCTCTGCCCATGCTGGATGAAAGTGGTTTATTTTGATTTTTTTTTCTTGTACCCACATGTCTTGTAAAAGGTTCCTGTGCACGGGCCTGGCCCCCCTCTGATGACCGCAGGGCCTTGCTTCCAGACTGCAGTCCCCGCCACTTGGTTTTTAAGTCCTCGCCTGGAGCCGAGGTGTAATTGTGACCCCGCCCGAGCCCCGAGCCTCCCGGGGGGATGGTTGGCCCGGCCTGCGTTGGGGCCAGGACCTCCCAAGTGGCGGCCTGGGCGCCGGGAGCCGCGTGGTCTTCTCCTTCCCTGCCTCCTCCCTCTCTCCCTCCCCTGCAGACTTTGCTCGTTTTCTCCTCATTTCCCCAGCTTGCTAAGCGTTACGGCGTACAGAATTTCTCTCCACTTTTTTCGTTTTCTCTTGCCTTTTCCTTTCTAGCACCTTATTACCGCTCTCTCGGTCGCCTTCACGTTGAGATCCCAGGCCCAGAGAAGCAAAGTGGGACTTTGTCGAAATATGGGGGGAAAGAACTGGGAACCTCTGGCCCCCTCGGCGCCGCGGTGGAGTCGGAACCCGGCGCGCCTCTGCGTAACGTCAGCGCGCGGGGTAATTTACCTTCCCTGGGCGTCTGTCAATATGACTAATTTCCACAGGGGTCAAAAAGCCTTTCTCCGGCAGTCCATCTTGGAACGCTCTCTTACGCAGTAGACGAGGTTGGTTGTTTTGTTTCCAACCCTAGAAATAAATACTCTTGGGGCGTCCCTGCCATGGCAGCCCGAGAGGAGCAGAGGAATATACACGGTGTCAATTAAAGGCAGTTTTCCTTGAACTCTGAACTATGATTGGCCATAAACGAGAGCGACCTGCTTGCCTTTTAATACACATTACCTAACTCGTCCTTGATACCAATGGTTTCTTTAGAAACAGAAAATCAAAAAAAGGAGGAAAATAATCATCGCTCCAGTTCTTCTCTGCCGCCTGCAGATGCCTATTGAAATATTTTATCTGCATTTCACGGTGTAACTTAAATGTAGAGTATGTGCGCGTGTCTTGCTAATCTGGCCTGGACAAAAAGTAAATATATTATCCGGGTAGTGTTTTACAATAAGTTTTAAACTGCTACCAAGCTGTAAGTGTGAATCAGTGCTGTGGAGCTAATTAAACATTCTCTGGGACTCGCCAGAAGCGGCTAATTGATACTGGTAGCAAAACCTGGACTCACTTTAAGAAGTGCTCGGAAGGAAGCCTGCGTGGCTAGCGGGTCAGGACGATTCTGTCTGCAAAGTCCTCTCTTGCATGGAGCAGGATGTGGGAAGATGAAGAGCATTTTGGCTCCCGCGGGGCACGCAGATGGGCCCCTTGGGTCTTCGAGGAGGTAAACGTCTCCAATTTGGGGAACTGGTGTCCAGCGAGAAATGAAAGTCGCCAAATAACCCATTTTTCTCCCACCCAAGTTCAGGCACTGAGGACCCAGCTAATATACTTCTCTGAGTTAAATGTTTAACAAACTCTCTGAAAAAAATATGTGCCCACCCCACTTCTTGTGGCCTTTAGGCAAGTAAATGCCTGGATTTGGAGCAATTAGGAGCCTCAGTGGAACTCATGGGAAACCTAAGAACTAAGATAACCAAGGAGAAGCCTAGGAAGCCTCACAGAGGGGTGCCTGAAGTCGTGGTCCCTGGCTGCTGCCCGCACAGGTGGGTGACACACAGCCCCACCACCTCCCCCCACAGCCTGACCTCCATACCTGCTCTTTCATTCTGGCCACATGCAAACACACACACACACACATACACATACACACACACACACATCTCTTTCCCTCTCTCATCTGTTGGTGCATTTATGACCTAATGAAAGTATATCCTTTAGGGAAAAGACTGTCTATAAAACTTGAAATATGAAGAACCCATTTGGATATTCCCACTCCAGGCCAGGCCTGAACTTGAAGTTTTTTTAGCACAAACACCTTGTCTCCTTCTGTTGCTTCTATAATCACCCTGTTATTTTTACTAAACGATGAGAATTGGTTCTAAATGACCTCTGCTCATTTCCTGTGGAAGGAGAAAAGTCTCCAACCTGAGAATATATCTTTATTTGCTGGAAGGTATTTTTGGCGGGAGAGGAGGGGAATAATTTTACTTTCTATCCCTTGTCATCTTGGAAAAATCCTGACACTGTACGTTCCAACTTCTGCAAACAACTGGGGAAACCAAGGATGCTTTCAACTCCCTTCCATTTCCTTCCTGCCCCACCATTTCCCCCAGTTGCCACCTTTTTGGGTATTACAAACATTGACCCATTCTTTCTCCTGGTCACTATGTGAAATGCCTATCAGTTTCCAACATAAATGAGTGCCCTTTGAAAATCCTATTGTTAACCACCTGCCTTTGTGGGAAAAGGCCATCTGATTTTGTGTTTTGGGGAGGGTCTGTTTATTGCCACAAATGGATAGAATAGATATTATTGCCTTGTGATTTTATACATAGCATATCTTTAAACAAGACAGTTAAGTCTCTTATTTTGCAATTTGACCTTCGCTGTAAGAGTGGCTTAAGTTGTTTATTAGCTGGGACTATAAAACAGGAAAAGCTGCAGGAGAAATAAACAAAAGAATGAGCTGAAGAGCTCTATACTTTGGTAGAGTTGATTTGTTTATTTGCATATTTCTTGAAAAGAAAAACAGTTCTAGCTTAAAATCTTTTTGTCATCCAGCAGCCATTTAATGACCTACGGGTAGAAGGGGTCGATTGTTCAATACCCTGCTTAGTTGATCCCTTTGTTTCTGCGTTTACATCATGAAAGGAGTTTACATCATTACTCCCCCCTTTTTTGTTTAAACTTAAAGTTTCATGAGTAGCAAGAACTTTTACACCTAGGTAAAGCCTTGGGAAGGGAGCAAAGTGCTCAGTCTGCTAAGGTGTAAGAGGATGTACATGAAGGGGAGTGCTCTGAGAGACAGTCATTTCTAGGGAAAAGTCTTGTCCTCTTAGTAACAACAAAAAAGTCTATTTTCAAACATCTATTAGACAATGTCAATTTTTCGTTTCAATTGTGTTCTAGCTTAGCCTTTCCACTTGGGACTGAGGGCTCAGCCAGTCCTCCAAGTCTCTGATCCTAGAACTTAACTGGAGGAGCAAATGGCTTTAAACTGACAAGTCTCTCCATTTGGGAAGATGAGGGAGGAGAGGAATAATGTGCATTTTGCCTCACCTAAGATTTTGTACTTCTGTGAACAAATAATGTTTTCTAGTTCGGTTTTCAACTTATGACCTATTGAGCAAAACAGAAAGTTATTGCATGTTTTTCAATCCCATATCATCAGTAGGTAACATCCTCCTTCTCAGTATGTGGTATTTTGTGTGAATATATTTAGCATCAACTCTCTCATATATATATTCTAACCAGATTAATTTTTCATGAACAGGCAGTAATTCTCATGGTTTAAAAATACCCAAAATGTACATGTGAAAAGTCTCTCCAGTTTCCTCACCCACTGTGATTCATTTCTTATGCATCCTCTCAGAGCTTCCTAATGAGTGGAAAAGCAAATAGAAATATCATCCCTATGGTTCTAGAATACTGCAGGTTGCCCCAGTTGTATCTGTTTTGCTGGTAGGGGGAGAGGAGAAGGAGGGCGTCTTGGAAGCTTTGAAGAGCCTCACACCAAATAGAATTTGGGCAAGGTGTGAGATTCTACCTGACTGTAATTTCAAATATCTGCGAAAGAGAAGATGGGGCACATGTGGAATAATCAATCCTTAGGTCTCCAAATTGGATTGTCTTTTCTCTGTGGATGAGGACAAAAAATAAGAAAAAAAGAAAGAGAAACACAAGAAGTAAAAGGAGTGAGATCAAAATCTGTCTAGAATTGTGGGAATATGGTTCCTCAATTTTTGGGTGTCCTCTCTCTCCAACTCAAACTGAAAAGGTCCACATTGTCTGCATCATATAAGTAATAAATACATTTTCTCCTACCATAGAGAGGTTTTTTGCTATGTTCTAGTCCATAGATGGTTTACATGGCTTATAACGGAAGGAGGTGGGGGATTAGGAAATACACATTTATCACAAAACAATTGAGACAAATGTTGCAGTATAATAACTATGTGCAGACTTGATAGACCCCAGGCATTTTGCCCTTTACAAATTCAAAAAGGCATGAAGGTAAAGACAGAGGTGACTCTTCCCTACACAGAGCAGGTGACACCTTCATTTACATCAATGTGACCCTTGGAGAGGCTGAGGGGTCTTGCTCCCCAAGTCTAATACAGACTGTGAGTAACCTTGACTATCCTCCACCTAGGAGTTAGATACGGATGGAGAAAAGGACACATCTTGTAGGAAAAGTGCCATGTATAGGGTCCCTATAAAGTGCCAGGGATGGGGGCAGTCCTGCTCTCTGGGATGCTCTGTGACTTGTAGTACCTGGCCAGAGTTGCAGTTAAGTTGGATCAAACCTATGCCGCCCCAGCTGCTCCTTCCCTTATCCTTGTAAATGGTGTTGAAAGCATTTTCAGCTTCTAGATGGACTATAGCCATTACTTTCTCTGCATGTGCACTTGAGTGCCAGGGGAGAGGGTTGCTAAGTATCCACATCTTCCAAAAATTTCTCTTCTTCCACTTTGGGCTTCTCCCCACTCCTGTCTCATAGTAATACAAGATGAAGTAATAACAACAAAAGCTTCCTGCTGATTCTCGTTTCCTCTGAACAGATTTATTTTCCCCTGTTCCGCTTAGGGACCCACTGCTAGGTTTTAGCTTTAGTTGCTGAGGTTAAGCCATCCTCTGAAAGGGGTTAGCTTTCAGATCACCCAGTATATTGGACTAATGCCCTCGCAGGACCAAAGGGCATCTGCTGGGTGAAGAGGACCCCAAACCCTCTGCCCCCTGCATCCCTGGAGTTGCTGATCAGACTGGAAGCCAATGGCCCACATAACTCTAATTAATGTGTGCATATATTGGCCAGCCTCTTGGATGATTTTACCATTAGTACTCGAATTGGCAGGGTCAGAGAGTCTGATGCTTGTGTTCTGATGAGGATTTACAGTCCCAATGAATCATGTGACCATGAATAGACTTGGATAGCACCGTGTTCAGGAGATCTGCCTATGGTGCTTTCCACCCTGAGGGTCTCTTTCTGTTCCACAAGGAAAGTTCGTCTGGGAGGAACCAACCAAAGAGGGAGGGCACCTTAGAAGTTTAAAAGGTCCTCCTCATCTGCATCTCAGACAGAACATTACTAAGCCAAGTTTATATACATACATTATAATATATATTACATATATACACAGGAATACAGAAAAAAAATTGTCTTGAAAGTGTTGAATTTAAGACTGGAAACAGGCCTTTAGAGTTCATCTGCTTTAACCTCTTTTTCACAGATAAGAAGACTCAGATCTAAAGATCTAAAGATGCTCTTGGTACCTGGCCAGCATGTAGCACTCATTCATGAAATTGGGGGTGGGGAGGGCTCCTGTCCCCTCCTTAGGTAGTTATTTCCAGGGATCTCTTGTTTAAGAAAGATAAAGGCATAAAGAGAAAGTTCCGGCAGAAAACGTTTTGCAGAAAAAGAAAAAACAAAATACAAAACAATGGTGTAGAGGGCCAGGCCAGGCGAGAAAAGAGGTAGCCGGAGAAATGACATCTGAGGCCGGTTAATTGAGCAGGCCTATCTCCACCACTTCCTGAATGTCTTCACTCCACTCCAAGACTGCTAATAGAGGCTAATGTTTTCCACCGCGTGCGGTGGCTCACGCCTGTAATCCCAGCATTTTGGGAGACCGAAGTGGGCCGATCATTTGAGGTCAGGAGTTCGTGACCAGCCTGGACAACATGGTGAGCTTGGTGGAGGGCGCCTGTAGTCACAGCTACTCAGGAGGCTGAGGCAGGAGAATCGCTTGAACCCGGGAGGTGGAGGTTGCAGTGAGCCGAGATGGTGCCACTGCACTCCTGCACTCCACCCTAGGCGACAGAACGAGACTCCGTTTCAAAAAGAAAACAAAAAAAGCAGCAACACACCACATACTTTGTTTTGGTTATTCTTTGTCTACCCCAGCCCAGAAGAATAGACTCTTCTCTACTGGAGAGAGGGAATCGTGTTTCCAAAAGGGTAGCAGCTCTCATCAAAAGCGCTAGTGGATCTGGTGACAACGTGGACAGGCACTTTGCTCGGATCCTGGAGATTATTGACTGCGGAGGCAGGATGGAGGACAGCTAGGGCTTCCGGTTGCCGGGGTGGGTACCCGGTTTTGGAGCGCTACGTCACTGGACTGGAGAGAGGCTATATCCCGACTAGAGAGGATTCACAGAGAATCCCAGGGAGAGGGAAGTTGCTAGATCACCACGCTGGAGAGAAGACTGCAGGAGAAGAGAGACTAAGTAGCTCGAAACGGGGCTTCTGGATCTCCATAGGGCTACCTCTGCAAGGCACCAGGTCCGATCTGCAGACAGAGCTCCCTGGATGTGCCTACCTATTTGTGGCGGGGTAGGCACCAAAGTGACTCTGTTTTGCATTAATTCTTATATATGTGGTTTTGGCCTGGGTCTTAGTGGGGTTGAAGTTGCCCCGGTGTTGCCGGACAGAGTTGTTTTGGGAGCCATCGGCTGTCTTTCCTTAGGCCTTAGGAACAGAACAGGACAAAAGTTAAAATCAGCCAAACAAACCAAACCACAGCCCCCACACGCCATCCTTCCATTGCTGGGGAGCAGTGTTCTGGCTTCAGTACTCAGGTTAGAAATTTGAATAAATGGAGCCAGATCCTGGACTACACCCCGGGGACAGCGTTTTAATGTAAATGTAAAATATGCTAGTAATAATCACTTTTGGGCCCTGAAGCGCCATTAGAATCTCTGTTTAATTATAGGGCATGAGAGAAGCATTACCAGCTAATTAAATCAATCCTATTTGTAATTCTCCCTCTGCTGCTGCCGACTTTAAAATGTGAAATTGCTTTTTAAACGAGCCCGCATATGAATTTTTAAAACACAAGTGAACTAAAGTGAGAAGCAGGGGAAATGAGAGCGAGAAAGAGAAGGAAGGAGACGCAGGTACTGAGCCCGAGTCAAGAGGCATGTGGATGAATCTCCCCGAGCGCCTCGGCTTCCTTGCCTTCCAGACTGCGCTCACAGTTTTCTTGCAAAACAGGCGGTTTTCTCTCCTTTCAGAGGTTTCCGCTTTCTCCTGAGGAATCTCTTTCAGGTCCTGGACATCTCCCCCGAGAAGGGCCCTGGGGCAGGGAGGGGCGCAGAGCCGGCCAGGCACCTGGAGTCCCGCGTGCCCGGCTGCAGCCGCGCGGCCCGGGAGCGGGTTACGGCCGACGGAAGGCAGCGGCGCGGGGAGGAAGTGAGCTCACTCGGGAAGGAAGGAAAGAAATGAGGTTTCTGCCCAGCAGCCGCCAGGCCGAGGCGCACAGCCCCAGGGAGACGCTGCGAGCCCAGGTCCCGCCACCGCCCTCCAAGGAGGCCGGGGGCAGAGGCCGGCTTTGTGAAGCGCTGCGGCCGCCGCCACCGACTCCGTCTAGACCCCGCGCATACTATCCTTGGTGCTCCAGGGGAGGAAGAGCGCCAGGCTCCACTCGCGAGGTTCAGGCCTGCAGGACAGAGTGGGAGGCTCAGAGCACGCGAGGGCTTTATTCAGGCAGACGCCGCCTTCAGTCCCCACGCGTCCCATCCTCCCCGCGAGTGAGATTTCGCTTCTGACGCTCCCGCACGCGCGCGCGCAACCCTCTCTTCTTTCTTCAGTGCCCCTCGCAAAAGCAGGCCCTCGAGCTTTGATTTTCGATTAGAGCATTGAGTTATTTGCATGAGAAAAGAAGAGGGAGGACTGTCACCAATTCTGGACTCCTCCTTAGTACTTGTGAAGTAGAATAATATGCAGTGGGGTCTGTTTCCAAACCTGGCACATCTGCACCGTCTGCCACCAGCCGTACCACCACCCGGCTGCTCCGATGCAGTCTGGTTTACGGAAATATTCTAAAGAAGAGGGAAGCTGGCTATCTCGCCTCGGCACCTAGCCCTGCAAGCACAAACTGTGGGAGTGCAGGGACAAGCTTTCCAAACTGACAAAGCCGCCCAACAAATGCAGCGGCATTTATCCCAAGAGCAGGCATTCCCACCTCGGCCTCCCGGGCCCCGAGTGCTTCTCCCACAGGCTCGGCCCAGGATGCGGAGTGGTAATTTGGTGGCCGCAGAGTGCCTTCAAGTCTGGAATGAGGCGGCGATGTCCTTAACTCGGCCAGGGGCAGGGTGGGTAGGAGGTGAGGAAATGTAGTTCTCCCCTGCACTGGGGGAGATTCGGGCGGCAGGCCTTCTCTCCTGCCTTTCGGGGGGCCCTGCCCTCACCTGAGGAGAACTCTCTTGGGCACCCACCTACCGCGGTGGCTGGGGCGAGGGCTGTGGTCTGGCTTCATCTGTGTCTGGCCTGTGGTTTGGGCGTCCTGCGACTAGAGACTGCAAAGGTCCGGAAGGTGGAAAAGTTCAAACCCCTCCATGTGTGTTGGCGGTGGTGGGGCGTGGTGGGGGGCGGTTATTGTCAAAGTGTGGGCATATTTGTCGGATTTGTAGGCTCTCGATCTGGAGTCAGTTGGAGAAATTTCCATCAATCTAGCACCTCGGCATTTCACCTCCACCTCCAGCTCCTGCAGAAGCGCCCATGTACCTCATGTCATCTCTTCCCAGTGGGTTGACAGGTTTCTTCATAAAATTAGCAAAGTCTTGTTTTCTACCTGACTTTCAGCAAGATCGCTATCTATTTTTCGACTTCTAGTCTTGCCCTGTGCATTTAGGCGGGAGGAGGGTGAGTTCTAGGAAGCCGTCTTGTGTCAACTTTAACAGTCAGGAAGAGGGAGCCGACAGGGCTTTTCTCGGGCTTTTCCCAGGCACTGCCAGCTTGCCCCTCCCCCTCTTCTCAGGGCGGACCGCACCCTCCACCCATCTCCCCCTCCCCCACATTCCCTCTGCAGTCCTCGGCCAGTAGCAGCGCCACCCGGAGCCGCACTCGGGGCAGCAGGGATTCTGGCCTTCCAGGCCCGCCAGCGGAGGGGCCTCGCTGCCTGCTTTGGAAACTCTCCATTTTCCCACAGTATTTCACATTCATATTACTTTTCACACCCTGTTAGGCAGTAATGGCACTGAACCTGCTAAATACTTCCATGCACCCAGCCAGCCCTCCCGCGACTGCTCCGGATGGTCTGTGATACAAAAGGGATTGCTCTCTCATCCTGCGGCGTTGTTGGCTTCTCTTCTCTTCTCTTCTCTGATCGGCCTCCAGAGCCAATGGTGGTTCTGGTGGTGGCGGCCACTGGGTGGGGGCGCTCAGGTGTGGAGGAGGTCTTAGCGCCCCCTTTCAAGCAGGTAGGGGAGATGTGGGGAGAAAGAGCTTGGGGACAGATGTGGCTTTTGGTAGTAGTGTGAAGTTAGATTGGCTAATTTTAAAAAAACAGGGCCAGGCCGGGCGGCTCAAGCCTATAATCCCAGCACTTTGGGAGGCGAGGTCGGTGGATCACCTGAGGTCAGGAGTTCAAGACCAGCCTGGCCAACATGGCGAAACCCATCTCTACTAAAAATACAAAAATTAGCCGGGTGTGGTGGTGGGCGCCTGTAATACTCGGAAGGCTGAAGCAGGAGAATCGCTTGAACCCGGGAGGCGGAGGTTGCAGTGAGCCGAGATCGCGCCACTTCATTCCAGCCTGAGCAACAGAGCAAGACTCTGTCTTAAACAAAACAAAACAAACAAACAAACAAAACAGGGCCATGCGCCAGGTCTTGTGCAAGGAGTAGGGTCTGGCCGTCTTAATTAACACCGTCTCGCGGCCTTTCCTTCATGGCATCAGACCGGATGAGTGGCAATTCGGGCACGAGGCTGCAGAGAGCAATGCCCCCACCCCTCCTCTGGCCGCCGCCGCGCCGCAGGTCTGAGAGCTCCGGGGCTGCTCGGTAAACCTGGGGATGAGGGAGGGGGGATTTAGAGCCCTGCTCAGAACCGGGCTTGACGATGGTTTCAGCGCGGAGGAGAAAGGGGCCAGCCTGGCCAGGTAGAAGCGACGGTTTCCAGCATCTGGACTCGAGCCACTCGCTCCCAGACCAACAGAGGTCGGATTCTCAGAGAGCCCAGTTACCTTGGACTGGACTAGACACTGCCGTCCCGAAAGACTGCCTGAAAGCTCGCGAGTCTGCCACCGTAACAGGACTGAGGCCGGTGGCCCTGAGGCTTCAAATCCAAGAAGTAAAGGGAAGTTAGGTGGTCCTCCGTTGCTCTTCCACAAGCCCGCCTCAGTTCTGCTATCAGGAAAAAAGAAGTAATAAAATCTGCCCGCCCCTACCCCCAGGACAGGAGGGAAGGAACTGATTTTAATGATTGCCTATTAAGTGCCAAGGCATTTTACAGGCTGCCTATTGCTTAATCTTCACAAACTGTAAGAAGGGCATTTCCTATCTCTGTGCCTACAAGGAAATTGAGGTGCAAAGAGGGCAGACCTGGCCGTAGATCTGTGCACCCAAACAAGTTCCAGGCATGAGAGGAGTTAATGGCACACTGAGGAGCCCTGCAGCCTGGGTCCTCTCCTGGTAACCTGGGAGAGGGGGCTGCACTGCCCTCCATGAGCTTCTAGCATACACTCCTAGAGGGTGATTTAAGTGACGAGAAATCCCTTTCTAAGGAGATGAAACTTTGGGCACTATTTTAAGCTCTAGTGCGTACATCCCTATTCCTCTAAAATATCCACAGGAAAGTCAAAGTTACCAGGACTCTCTTACTCAACACCAGGAGTCCAGAGTCTACCACACGTGTACCTCAAGTGTCACCTTTCTTGCCTTACCACACCAGGGTTTGAGATTTAAACAAATTCGTTAGACTTAAGTTCCTGCTCACACCATCTAAATTGAGCCCAGAGCTCCCCCTTCAGCCCGGGCAGGGACAACACAGGCTTAGAAGCACGGGGAGACCTAGAAGAGGGTTAACTTGGTTCCTAACTTCCAAGTGCCACCTCAGCCGTTTCCCCACTTGTCAGAGGTTTATTTCGTGAGCAGCAGGGACCACCCACCCTTAAACTGGGAAAGAAGGAAGTGCGGGGCTCTGGAAACCCACGTGTTAACCTTTGAAAGCAAAGCTCCAGGAGCTCCACCTTCCAAACATCGTTATTTGTGCTTCCACCGCCCACCGGTTGCTTCATGTGCCATGGCCTTCTTTCTCATCTAGAGAGGTTGTTTGATGACCGATTGCTTACATTCTATAGAGAATGCTTTAGATTATGGATTTTAAAAATTTGCAGAAGGTAGGAGGAGTGAGATAGAACAGGCAACGCTAGGAAGCAAGGAAGGACTGTTTGGGGCCTGTGGCAGGAGGCAACTGTGGTTTGGGAGTTGCTTGGGCAGACTTTTCCCCCTGTTTTTTCTCCTGCAAAGACACAGTCCCAGCACAGAGCTTTTCCGCTGTCTAGCTACTCTCCCCTTTCCCTTTTTCTTCATTTTCCCAATGTACTGATGGATGAGCAAGAAGAATCCGGGAGAGGAACCCCACATCCCTGCCTTTTGGGCAATCAACTCTACAGGGCACTGACTCCAGCTGGCCATTAAGGATAAACTGTTGTTAAAGAGTCCTGAAAGCCACAGTCATCCCTGTTGAGCCATCTCTTTCCCTTTGGACATGGAAGTGATGTTCTGGGGGGTGTCAGGTGCATTTCCTGGGCTTTGGGCCTCTGGGTCCTAATTGTCTCTGGTGAAGGGGGCAATTCTAAAATTGGAGGTGGCTAAATGAGTGGTCATTTAATGAGACTTTTTAACCCCCACAAGGTTATCTTGATTCATTTTACAGTTATTACAGTGATAGAAGGCGAGACTATGGTGATTTCTTCAGTTACAGTTATTGATTAATTCAGTGGTGACAAGGCTGACAGACAAGTGAAAACAAAATTCAGAAAGTGGTACTGCATTCATGCATTTCTCTCTCCTCTACCACCCTCTGCAATGGTTTCTGCTGCTAGCTGTGGCTGGGGTGCCACATTCCACTTTAGGAACCCCTAGAGGAAGAGGCTGATCCCACTGGGTCATGGGGCTGGAATTAGGCTGCCAATGTGAATTGAACTCAGTTTTTCCTCCTCTGAGAAGGATAGTGTTGACCTGGCAGTGACATCTCCTCTCCTGGCAGGGACTCCAGGGGTCTGGCAACTACTTTAAAAATCAATAAATCCAAGACACAAAAGAAACTGTAAGAAAAGAGAATAAAAATAATAGTGCACAAAATTTTAAGGGCATTTGATATTTTGCAGCAACCACAGCTAAAATTGCTTGTCTCCTTTACACTGGATTTCTCCACGTGTTCTAGAGTCCAATACCTTTGTTCAGTATTTCTGAGCTTCTTTTGTCTGGGAGTCCCACATTTGCAGACAAGGAGGTCTAGTCTCCTGTCTGGTTCTACCCATTGGGGCTGGGATAGGGAAAGCTGGAGGCCGAGGTGAGGAGTTAGGGTAGGAAAGGCCCCAGGCTGTGCTGGCAGGTACCTTGTAGGTCCTCCCCCACATGGCTACTGGAGGAGCATGCCATTTGCGCGCAGCATGCGGGGAAGCCTCTGGGCTCCTTGCCATCCCTGGTGACTTGGGCCAGAGTGATCTTATTACAGTTATTAATGAACAGTGATTTCTTAAGCCAAGACCAAAAAGAAATGGATTGAAATGAAAAAAACCAATGTAGTTCAGATTCTGTGCGAAGGCTGAGAGCGGGTGACTGCACCGGCGAACATGGTCACAGTCGCTTCTTAGGCATCCACTGAGTGCTGGAGGAAGCGGTGATCGTGAGTGGGTTTGGTGCTCTGGAGTTTGCAGTTGTGCGGGACTGGAATGCAATTACTGGAAACAATTAGACTATACCGTGCTTACGGTGGGCAGAAAATAGAAGACACTTCTGGCACATTTAAGAAATCTTACTACCCCCACACACCCCACTTCTTCCCCTGCAGTAGGTTTATTGTAAGTCTCTACTTTGCTAAAAATGACACCCTCCTCAAAGCTGTTGGGAGTTTGGACAGATCCACCACTCATAGAATTAGGGACATCACGATGATCTCACTTAAGCTGCTTATCAGAGGCTGAGTGGCAAGTGCTTAAAGCAATTCAGAGTCAGGCACATCTGCGTTAGGTCCTAGCTTCTGGACTGGCTTTGTGATCTCCAGCATGTTGACTTCTCCCCTTATACCTTTGCAAAACAAGGATATTTGTCACATATCCTCACTGCTGTGGATTTGTGTCTTCGGAAATTCTATTTTCTTCCTAAAAACTTGAAAAGCCATCTCCCCTCACCACTCACCATGCATGACGAGGTGTGGCTTCCTAGGCCAGCTGTTTACCCTTGCAACACTCCCCTCCCTGCCCCAAGACCTTGGACTCTAGGAACTTCATGTCCTTCTCTCTGGTCTCACAAGTGAGTTTTCAAACTGCTTTGATTTGTAATCTCTGACTTTGGTGGACAAGGTCTGGTCCTTGAGTTCTGGCTACTGCTCTTCAGCCAGTTCTATTATCCTCCAGCTGGGAAGTCCACGTTCAACCCTCCCCACAAGTGATGGTCCCTGAAGCTGGCCGGATCCCAAGCAAAAACCCCAAGATGTAGCTGGAACACCACCTTCTCCTGCCCACCTGCTGCCAGTCCTCATGTATATGACTGGGGGCTTGGGAGTGGAAACAACACAGGGTCAAGCTGGGCTAAACCGAGAGAGATGACACTTGCTCTAGTTGCGCCAGAGCCCTGGGATGTACCCAGGGAGCTGGGTGGTAGGGAACCACCTGAACTTGGACTCCACTGCCACTCCCTGAGCTGAAAAGGGTTTGAAGTCCATGGGTGCTAGGCCCTCTCAGAGCACACTCCTTCTTAGTGAGTCCCACTGTGCACCAGGCCCCCTTTCTATTTTTCCACTAAGGGAAGTAAACATTTTGCACATATTTCTATAGTGATCAGACCTTGATTATGCCTGATCACGGTCCAGAAATGAGGCTGTTGCAACCAGGGCGCGCCTGGGCTGTGGAAAACGCTTGGAACTTTACATAGATTTCTTTAAAAACTGTTTTGTTTGGACCTTGTGGGGAGGGTCAGGGACAGATAGGTTAGTGTCTGAAAAATGGAGCAGCCTGGGTTCCCCATTTTGAGAAAGGAGGCCTCAGTGTCACCTGGCAGGTGAAAGCTGGGGAAGCAACAGGCCAGTGAGCTTGTGACTGCCCCTGTTTGACCCAACCTTTGCAGCCTCAGGCCGCCAGGACTCCTCCCAGGGCCCACACTGGGCCACCATACAAGTGGGACCTGGTAAAATCTCTTAAACTTGCAGACTCAGAAAGGAAAGGAGCCAGGCAACGGAGCAGCGGAAACATCCTCTCCCTCACATGAACTTTATTGCAGATCAGGAAGTTATCTAACAGCTGCCAAAAATCTTCGGACTCCAGGGCTCCAAATGTTGACTGTTTCTCACACCTCAACACCGGGTATGGAGTTTGCTGCCTTCAGGGTTATTCAGATTTCCCATTCCCTTTCAGAGTTGATTTACCCCCACCTGCCTGGTTGCATTTGGAGATGATTTTCCTTTCTTCCACTCGCGGACCATGTGGCTCACATACTTACCTGGACTGGCTGTTTCCCCACTTCTCCCCTCCCCACCATAAAGGGAATTCCAAATCTCTTCCTGAAGAGGGAAAGCCAGGTTGCCGAGGGGTCAGAAAAAGGAAGCTGAGTCCGAAGTCCAGGCATGCAATACTATATTCTTCTCCGGATGTCTTTGGTTCATTCCAGAAAAAAGTGCAGCACGAGAAGTAATTTTAATGGGCGCCCTCTCTTCCTTCCACTAACGCACCAGTCTCACTAGGTTCACGTGCAGGTACCTGGCTTTCTGTGGTCTGTATCCCCCGAAGAACCTGGCAAAGATCTGAGCACAAAGTAGGTGCTGAGACAGTAAATCCTGGTTGGTAGAAAGGATGCTCCGAAGGAGAAGGGGCAATTGTTTAAGAGCAATTGGATGCAAAGGCGCGCGTGGTTCCTGTGTGTATCCAGTTCATTTCTGCCTCACATATGAGATTACCTCAGGAGGATCCGCTCCTACCTTCAACCCAGCGCCCAAACACAACCTGAATTCTCCTAGATAACCCATGCCTCTGCATCGGGGGGAGCCCGCTCCAGCTGACCAGTTTAACAAGGGCAGAGCATCACTGTGACCTCCGCCTGACAGTAATCCTTTCCCGACCCTCTAGGGTCAGGGAGAGCCCGGCCCACCCTTCTGAATCCAGACTCACTCCAAACGACCCTGAAAGAGACCTCCGCAAAGGCCTGAGCGCAGAAAGGCCGTTCTTGGTGTGCCTACTGAGGATCTAAGGGGAGCCAGGGGCTGTGCCCCATTGCCCGCAACCACAGGCGCACTGGGGAGGCTGAGGCTGCTGCTCCTAGACTCCAGGCTTTGTAGCTCCCCAGGGCATCTCAAGCCGCATCAAGAATCCCCGGTCTTTGGAGTGGCCGAGAGCAAACGCAGAAGTGCTAGAGCACTGGGGCCTGACCTTGACTCGAGGGGGCCCTCGTGTAGCCAACCCTGACGTCATTATCGGCCACAGTTGTTACTCTTCTCTTTTGGCGCCAATCTCCTTCACCATTTGCGATAATCAGTAAGAGCTGAGCTCCGGCCGCGTGGCGCACACCCCGGAAGTGCTTGCCGAGACCCGGAAGCAGCGGGAGCTCGGACGCCCGGCTCTCTAGGGTCTATCCTCCTCACTCCGCCCACTTTGGAGAGGCCCCAGTAGGCAAAGCGTCACCGCGTCCGAGAGCAGGTTTCGCGTTTGCACCCCGCTCTTGCCCAGCCACCGGCAGTCTCCCACCTCTGGGTTTCCCCACTTTGGGCAAGCCCCGGCCTCTCTGCTCCCCGGAAGGAGAGGGCAGTTCCCTGGAGAGACCTCGAGTAGATTTAGATCCCTCCTTTTAAGATCGCCGTTTCTCCCAGCGGTGGGTAGAAGGACGTAAAGGGAAGGACAAATTAACAATCGGGGCGAGTGACTATTTAATAAACTCCCCAAGATTACAGTATAAATTTACTAGGGCCTGTAATCCCAGCACTTTGGGAGACGCAGGCAGGTGAATCGCTTGAGCTCAGGAGTTTGGGATCAACCTGGGGCAACATGGGGAAACCCCATCTCTACAAAAAATACCAAAAAAAAAATTTAGCTAGGCATGGTGGCGGAGGCCTGTAGTCCCAGCTACTCCGAAAGCTGAGGTGGGAGAATCACCTGAGCCCGGGAAGTCGACAGCGCAGCAAGCCTTGATCGCGCCACTGCACTCCAGCCTGGGCAACGCGCGTGAGACCGTCTTAAACACACACACACACTAAATTTACTAAGGGTCTTCGTTTGTGCTTCAGAAATCCGCACGAACTAAAATGGGCATCTCCTTCGCCATATTTCCTGCGCTGTTGGCCACTCCCCGGCGAACCGAGGTGGGTGCGAACCCGGGAGAGCGCCGGAGGCCCCCGGGTGCACCCCGCAGCTCGCGAGGGAGCAGTGCTCGCTGGTGCGGGGCGGGCCCCGTGACCCACCGTTGTAAGAATGCTTCAGATCCAACCTGAGCTTGTTTCCGTGACGCAGGAAACATCTGGGGCGTTTTCGCAGGGCTTTGGGAAAAGTACTTACTTCTGAACTTGGCACTAAGGTGTTCTAGGAGACACACAAACTTGAGTCTGAAAGGGGGATGGGGTCAGAGAGGATGGCAACCCTGCCAGCTGCCTGGGTGCAAACTGGGGAGCGAACCGGTGGCAGGCACTTGGGCGAAGGACAAATTAAACACTTAGAGCCAGGTCCACCCGTTACGGCCTCATTGTTTTAATGTCTGTAGTACTTAGGCGCAGTTTGAGAAAGAATAATGCCTTTACATTCAGAAAAACATCAAAGACCAGGGGTTGCTCAATATGGAGCACATATGGTAGTCTCTGAAGGCCTGGCCTGCCAAAACATGTTTCTCAGTATTTTTCTCCTTTCCTTTCTTTCGATCCCCGCCCCCCCCCCTTTTTTTTCCTCCCCAAATGGGAGGGAGCCATTGGCTCGGGTTACCTAGGGCGTCTTGCGTTCACGTGAGGCAGTTGGTGGCTGCATGGAGGCGATCAATGAGTCTTTTCAAGAACTGAATCTGTCCTAGGAAAGGACTTTGAAGATGGGCAGGAGTATGGGCCAGGCAGTACACTACCTGTATTCCCAGGCCTTAGCACATTGTTCAGTAGTGGGTGGGGGGAACCCTTACTAAATATTTACTGAAGAATACACTGAACTAGGTGAAGGCAATAGCCTGTCAAACCACTTTGTAAATTTCAGTCTAAGCAAGATTCATTTGCAAAGCTCCTCTTCTTTATTACCTGCTGTTACTATTATTACTACTATTAACTACTACTGTTATCTAAACCACTATCCCAGTTTTTAAAATTACCTAGCAGAGACAGGCAGAGGACAGTGGCTAAAAGTTTAGGTGGTTTGCTTCCGTAATTTCTCTAGGTGAAATTTGCTCAGGGCACACGGATAGGATGCAGCTGGGGAGGTACCCTCTTTCCCATGCCTAATGCAGGCTGGGCTCACTACCCCACATTGCCCTCAGTGGGAGGACAGGCCAGATAATTTCATCTCTTTCAGCCTCTTCGATTAAATGGACTCCTTTCATCACCTCTGAAAAATGGTCTCAGGATATTATCCTTCAGCAAATTTACATGCAGAGTTAGCATTAAAGGCAGGGGTGAATTCTTAGGGCTCCCATTTAAAAGAAGACCCATGCTGTCTCCAGAACATGCAGCCTTTTCTAAGGCAATACTGATGGTGGTGGAGGAAGGAAGCACACCACACATGGAGCCGATTAAACATGCATCTTACCAAATCTTCCAGCGTTCTAGTGGCATGCATGACATACACAGAGACCTGTAGGCAAATTACCTAACCAATAGTTAGAAAACCTGGATTTTAGACCTGGCTTTGCCATCAATTCACTGCTATCTTGACCAGTCAGTTTCTCTATATTTATTTCTGTCTCTGTCTGTCTCTCTCTGTGAATATACGTGTGCATCTATACATACACATACATTTATACACACAAACATACATATACAGATGTATTATTAATTTTTAATCTAGGTGATCTGTTTGGTCAGTAAATCTGATTTCTATTCTCATGTTCTCTGATGCTGTAATGTATCAACATTCTATGAGCCCCTTACCCAGACCATATGGAAGAAGCAAAGCCAACACTGGAACCCTGCTCATTCTTATATTAAGTCCTCAGAGAATGTTAAACTTGGAAAGAGTTTTGGAGATGCTTCAGCCCCTTCATCTCACAGATGAATACACTGGGGCCCAGGGAACTGACTTCTTCAGGTCACAGAGATGTGGCCCACAAATCTTGGTGACAGGTTTAGGTGAACACGGATCAAGTCTTTAGGCTACCTCCTCCCTATCCCCAACATCTGCAGTCCTCACCTGGCTTTCTCATTCAGACCAGGGATATCTGGGCCAAAGTTTGGTTCAGGAGCATGAATTTAAAGCAAAACTTAAATGTTTGGTACCATTTCACTTGGGTGGAGCTCTTAAGGGCCATTGGGACAAGGTTACAGTTCCTCTAATGAGAAGTACAGCAGCAAGTCTGATTTGCTTATAAGAGTCTTGAATTCAATGTTAGAGAAACAAAAATCTCTAGGCAAACTTAACAGAGAGGCAAATTATGTAAGTAAGTAAATCCAATGTTCAGAATAGTATTCAACTGATCCTTTCCGTTCATACAACAAACTCCCAAATGATGGATATTGGGAGAAGGTGAAGAAGCTACTAGGAATTATTCACCATTAAGAGTAAGGTAGGCTGGGCATGGTGGCTCACCCCTGTAATCCCAGCACTTTGGGACACCGAGGCTGGTGGATCACCTGAGGTCAGGAGTTCGAGACCAGCCTGGCCAACATGGTGAAACTCCGTCTCTACTAAAAATATTTTTAAAAAACTAGCCAGGTGTGGTGGTGGGCGCCTGTAATCCCAGCTACTCGGGAGGATGAAGCAGGAGATTTGCTTGAACCCAGGAGACAGAGGTTGCAGTGAGCTGACATGGTCCCACTGCACTCCAGCCTCAGTGACAGAGTAAGACTCCGTCTCAAAAAAAAAAAAAAAAAAAAAAAAAAGGAGTAAGGTAGTAAAGATTTTTTTGTTTTGTTTTTCTTTTTGCTTGCTTGTTTTCAGGGAGTGCCTATTGATGTGAAGAGATGACTCAAGGACTGTCTGCCATGTTGAAAATTAAGTCTAGGGCACTTCCTCCTGCCTGCCTGGCCCTGGTTGACCTTGACTAGCTAGAATGATGCTGTCTGGCTGGAATCCAAAGTATTTCAGAGAAACAGTCATGATATGTTTTCCCTGGATGTGTAGTGAAACAGGTGGCTTCCCTACATAGAAGTAGTCTTTTCCTTTATCATCTTCAGGCTGGGGGACCTTGACAACTTGGAGGCTAAAAAAACCCACAAGTCACACCAAGTCTGAGGGACCATAGGTAGGCAGTGAGGCAGGGTAGGAATGGGCCAGCTAGCCTTGGCAGTCACTCCAGAATGTTGTCCTAGGGAGGAACAGAGCAAGGATGAAACTGACATTCAGCCAACTGGAGGTCAATGTGTAGCTTTCTGCATTTAAGTCTAGGTGATTATGTTATGGCTCTGCAATATAGTAGGAAAAGTTCTGCCATTCTTTTTTTTTTTTTTTTTTTTTTTTTGAGACAAAGTCTTGCTCTTTCCCCCAGGCTGGAGTGCAGTGGTGTGATCTCGGCTCACTGAACACTCCGCTTCCCAGGTTCACGCCATTATCCTGCCTCAGCCTCCTGAGTAGCTGGGACTATAGGTGTCTGCCACCACGCCCAGCTAATTTTTCGTATTTTTAGTAGAGATGGGGTTTCACTGTGTTAGCCAGGATGGTCTCGATCTCCTGACCTTGTGATCTGCCCGCCTCAGCCTCCCAAAGTGCTGGCATTACAGGCGTGAGCCACCACGCCCGGCCGCCATTCTTTTTAAATGTAATCATCAGGGTCCTGTTTTGGACCTCTTATATTAAACGTTCTCTCTGAGCCATACTTAATCAGAATACTTACCTTGTGAGGTTGTTGTGGGGATTAAATAAGATTATCTACTAAAAGTGCTTTGCACAGTGCCAGATACATAGTAAGTACTTGATGCCTGCTTGCAAATACTATTATTAATCATTATTTGGCTTCAGTTGATACCAGTGCCTTATCTTTCTATGATTCAGACCTCTTCTTGGAGTGCTAGATCTGAATATCCAACTCTCTGCTAAAGGACATTTCCATATAGATGTATTTAGTTTTTTAAGCTCACTATGCTCAAAACAGAATTTATGTCTAGTCTCTGTTGCATACCAATAGCCTCTTCTCTTAGTCTCCATGACTGACACCACTACCCACCTGGTGCTCAGGCTAATAACCTAGCAACGTACGGTTGAACTCCTCCTTAATATCTTTCAAATTCACCCTCTCTCTCTCTCTCTTTTTTTTTTTTTTTCAAATAACCCCCTGCCTTAGTAATGACAAATACTGAGTTTTGCCTGCATCATTCCAACATTTCTCCTACTGCTAATGTACCCTCCAGTCTGTAGTCATGGCAGCTGGACTGATCTTTAATGCAAATGACATTGGATCATGTCATTTCTCTACTTAAAATCTTTCATTCATTCCCCCATAGACTTCAGGAAAACCTCAATAATGTTCTTTATAATCTTTCTCACCACTGTCCCTATATATACATTAAGCCATGATTCTGAGCTATATTGAATACTCTCGTTTCTTTTGCCTTCATATCTTTGCACATGTTGTCTTTCTGCCTGAGTCATACCTCCCTCCATCTTTATTAGAAGGATTCTTGTCCTTCAAAATTCAGCCTGGGCATCTCCTCTTTGGGGAAGTCTTCACTAAAGCCCGAGGCTGATTGTGGAGTATATATCCTTCAGGAGAGTAATTTCTCTTTTTTCTCCATGAGGTGTGAGTTTCTTGAAGCCAGTGGAATATATCTTTGATCTTTGTGGCCACCAGACTTTAGTGCCTGGCACACAGTAATTGTCCATGATATGTTTGCTGGATACGAGGATGACACAGAATTGAATAAATGGCTTTGGTTCTATAACTTCTCATCAAGATTTTAGGAAAGTTATTGTTCCATGCTTCAGTTTCCTCATCTGTAAAATGAGGACCAGCAATGCCTCCTAATGTTGTAAGGACTACATGAAAAGTGAATGCAAAAGTCTTTTGTAAACGGAGTAGCAATGTACATGAATCATTATTATAATAAATGCAAACCCATATTTCCCGTGCATGTACACATTTTCATATGTGCACATAGTGTGCCCGAATTATATGCATCCGTGCATCTGTGTTTGTGTTCTTGACTGATTACATGGAAAGGCAGTTTCCAAACAGCTTTCTCTAGATTTCACCCTTTAAAAGTCATGCCGAAATAGATAATTACTTTTTGATAACTAGTCCAAGTTCTAGATAAAGCAGTTTGTGGCAATGCCCTCAAATTAATAGTCATTCTGTGAATTTATTATATCCATATATGCAAATAAAAGTTCAGTGCAAATTTATAAGACACTGAATGGATAATGATAACCATTTTCACTATGACTATAATACGACGATATTGTGTAATAATAAAACAAGAATATAGTAGAAATGGTAATGTTGAAGGCATTCTCCAACCAGTTTTTCCTTTGATTTTCCAATCACTTGGGGCAGTTGCTGAAGGCACTGTTTTCCCTATTTTGCATGTAAATAAACGGGGGCTCCGGGGCGTTATTCGTTTAACCTGACTCCTTTCCAACGCTGCCACACAGTGATCAAAATTCTTGGATTTTGATAGCCTTTTTCCTGTCTTATTTTTCCTTCCGCACAGCCGGTGTAAGAAGTTTACGTAGAATAGGTGGTTGATAGAAACGAGCCAGAACCAATCAATGCGTAAATTGATCGGTGCTTGTTTGTAATACTTTTAGTGCCGCAGTTATTTCTGCAATTCACGGCTGCCTTAAATGTGGAATCCACTACTCTTAACACCAGTACCAAGAGACGTTTCCGGATTTCTTGATTCCCAGAAGGGTAATTGCGTCTCTTCGCAGTGCGCAGTGGCCAGCAGCCCGACTGCCCTGGGCTCTGAAGCGAAGAGCGCTCGGGTCCTTCTCACTCGCCTGGTGCCCAAGGAGGAAAGGAGGGCGCGGGCTCCTCTTCAGCCTCATCTACCTCCTGCCTCTTGTTCTTCTTTAGAAAGCCAGGTGGCGCTAACCCTCAATCCCTGCTAGAGCTGGAGGATTTCCTTGCTTGCTCGGAGTAGAGCGAAGAGGTGAAGAGCGCACTCCGGGTTGGCACTTTCTCTCTACTTCTTCCGCTCTTTGGAAACGTAGATTTGCTTTTTTCTTCTTCCGCACCTCTCGCAGGATGACGGCAACCCTAAAGGAAAACGGAGTGTCCTGTGTGCCACGTGGATCTTGGGGAAAGGAAATGATTAAAGCCATGAGGTTTCCTGGTTCTTCGCGGCGTTTAATGTGGGTTTTGATTTGGGGGAAGAAGAGCCAAAAGAGGTTAAGGTTCCACTCTACGGCATCTTGAATCTGACTGATGCAGACGAACTGTGGGGCCGGTGGGCACTCGCGCCTGGGTGTGCACGTACCTGTGGGTGCAGGATCATGTCGCCCTGTGTCGTGTGGGTGGCCTCTTCCTAAGTGACCAAGTATATGCGTGCTTATAAAGAAGAAGAAATTTCCCCAGCTGTAAAAGGGCGGCTTTGAGGTTCTCTCATGACAGCTGAAGGTAGGAATCTATTCTAGACTAGAAGGCACGCATTTCAGTTTTCAAATTTTGTTCTTTAAATATTTCCGGTCTTTGAACTACTATTATTTAACAGGGACAGGGGAGAACCCCATTTTACTATCATATTGATTAACTAGATTTAAACCAAAATCATCAAACAAAAATGCTGTTGAAACTTGGAAAAGACTTGGTAATAAAAATGTGGCCATCCACAAGGGCTGCTGTTGCAAATACCACCAAATCTGAAATTAAGATGAATTCAATAAAAGTATTTTCTATTCACTAGAATACTAAGAGAATAGAGAGCAATTTTAAGATTTTTACTGAAACGAAAGGAGCACAGACAAACACATAGAGTACTCATCACCATCTATAGTTATGATCTTGTGTAACTAATATTGCCTTTTTTTTTTTTTTTTTTTTTTGAGTGAGTCTCGGTCTGCTGCCAGGCTGGAGTGCAGTGGCGCGATCCTGGCTCACTGAAACCTCTGCCTCCCAGGTTCAAGCGATTCTCCTGCCTTAGCCTCCCAAGTAGCTGGGACTACTAGCACGTGCCACCACACCCAGGGTGTGTACTGGGAAGGTGACTGGCAGGCAAGATGAAAGCGTTCCTAAATTCTTCAATTCCTCAATGCCCTAATGTTCAAGGAATCATGACTGGGAGTCCTCGGGAAACTTACAATCAAGGCGGAAGGAGAAGCAAGCATGTCTTACAGTGGTAGAACAGGAGAGGGAGAAAGCAAGAGGGGGGAAGTGCCACACACTTTCAAACAATCAGATCTCAACCAGATAGTCAAAACTCACTATCACAAGAACAGCAAGGAGGAAGTCTGCCCCATGATTCAATGACCTCCCCCGACATGTGAGGATTACAATTTGAGATAGATTTGGGTGGGTACACAGAGCCAAACCATAAAAGTGACTCAAACAGCAACATGGCTCTCAGTGGCTGGTTTTAAGACTTCCCATCTTGAGTGAGATTCCCAGGGAGAGGGCCTCAGGAGAGCATATGTACTGCGGCGCCTTGTTCTTAGACAGTCCACTAAGGCCTGTGACTCAGTATCAATCCCTGTAGGAGAGCCTGTTAGTTCTTGTCCATAGCACATGGCATTCCCAGGTTTCCCCACTGCCCTGTATTGCAGGCCTAGAAGTGTAAAAACTGTAATTCCCAGTCACTTTGCTGTAAGAGATCAGGATGCAATTTAGGTTCTGATAATGAAGTGCGGTCACATAGGATTTGAAAGGCAGTAAAAAGGAAACTGCTCTCCCTTTTCAGCTGTGTAGGTGTATGAGAGGGCTCTGGGAGACATACATATGAGCAGTGACCTAACTCCATGACCCACTGTCTAGTCACCAGCCTCGTGGGTGTAGGGGGCTCTGATGGTTGCCGCTGACTCGACTCCTCTAGCCTTTCCACTTCATACCTCCTATTAAATCCCTCTGATCTTGGCAGATCTAGAGTTTTCTGTTTCCTGTATTGAACCGTGACTGACACAGGGAACAAGCCTGCTTGGGTGCTTCATGCCTGAGGTCTGGGTTAGTGTGGGCCTGGAGTAGTGTAGACTTTGCAGGTGTTTAGATGGCTGTCCTCAGCTGGGGGTAGTTTTGGGATGGGGGAATAAGTCCAATCCAGGAGAGGCCGCCAACAATGCCCAACCAGGAGGCTAAAGGGACAAACATTCTGGATGGCTCTCATGCTGCCTCTTTCACCATGAGGCCTCACTGCTTCTTTTTCTGATTTTCAAACCAAAGCAGGAAAAATGGCAACTTTTTTGAGTGTTTAGGCAAAAATTTTTGCTAAGGCTCAATGACAGACTATTCTGCCTGTTTTGATACTTGATTATATATTGTCCTTTTTTAAAATTTAAAATAAAAATGTTTGAGACAGGATCTCACTCTGTCACCCAAGCTGGAGTGTAGTCACGCAACCACAGCTCACTGCAACCTCAACCTCACAGGCTCAAGCAATCCTCCTGCCTCAGCCTCCTAGTAGCTGGGACTATAGGAACAGGCAACCACACCCAGCTAATTAAAAAAAAATTGTAGAGATGGAGTCTCACTATATTGCCCAAGCTGGTTACAAACTCCTGGGCTCAAGTGATCCTCCCACCTCAGCCTTTCAAAGTGCCGGGATTACAGGTATGAGCCACCGCACCCAGCCTTGTTCTATTTTATGCTCTTATATCTGGACATTCACTCCCCAGTGAGGCACTAAACTACTTACGGAAAGATGGTGAGTTTTCACTTTTCAGCCCGAGGGTTGAATGACAAGTTACTGGGGAAAGTCAGCTTTGTTCAGTGTGAACGGAGGGCTGGATGTGCATCTCCTCTGCAACACTGAAGTCATTTCCTCTGCCCACCTTGCTATCTAAACCCCACCTTAGAACCCTTTACTGGCAGATATTATTCAGGAGCTGATTCCTTGACTCTTCAGTTGTTCCTGAGCGAGATAAGACCGAATATATGCCACTTAAGTAATTTTTGTCCAGAGGGAATTGTTTGGTAACTGTTGCCATTGCTCACAAATACATGGTACCCATCTCTGCAGGAGGAGTACACATTCCCACTCTGTGGCAGGTGGTTGTGACCATATGATTGGAACTCAGCAGTGAAATGTGAGTAGAAACAACTCACATTTCATTGGTTTTTTCCCTCTACCACCGTGTCAGCAATGATACAGAGAAGTGACTCATCAGCCCAGATCCTGGAGCAAAGATCATGTGCATGCAGCAGGGCTGCAGGAATCCAGGATGGACTTGTTGCTAACACTGTTCAAAAAGAGAGAGAGAGAGAGAGACAGAATTCTGTATTAGTTCACTTATTTCTGTGAAATAGTTAGGATTTCAGACGCCTAATAAATTGTGCCTCTCATCCCAGCCAGAGTTTGGTGCTCGTTTATAGTGACAGGAATCAGATTGACAGATTAAAAATGTCAGCTGCATTACTGATAAGAGCTAGATTGAAAGAGTTGCTGCAATGCCTGTGAATACTCCACCAGCTGTTAGCCACCCAGCCCCTGGCATAGTGGGACACTACAGGCCTCCTCCTGCAGGGCAGGTCCCACATCTCGGGGCAGGGAGAGGATGGGACACATTGGTTCAGAAGGAGCCACAGGAGGGACCACACGGGGCAGGCTCCATTCCTGTGGAGTTAACTCCACAGCAAGACCTGCCCTGAAAACTTTAGTCCAGGGCAATATAGGCTTCCAGAGGGAATTAGTTACAGTAGAACTGTATTACTCTTTGTATCTTGGAGAATGTGACAGAAATAGAAATATTAGGAGAGGTTATAAACATGTTAATTTTTGTTTCATTTTTATTCTTGCATATTTTAAAGCCTAAGGGGGAAACAGTCAAGTGACAGATCAAGGCAATGAAATAAAAGTTTAAGCAATGGTAATCCTAACCATTAGCACTTTGCTGCAATCAGGCAGCTACTCCATGTGAAATGGGAACTTGTGGCCTGAACATTAATATGACCAACTTTCTGCCAAGGTGCCCGTGGCCCGCAGGGCCTGGCTAGTTGTTGTTAATTGGTGGCCTGTGGCTTCCAGTGCTGAGCTGCCTTTTGCTGGGCCTCTGAGGGAAATGGAGTTGTTTTGAAATCCAGTGTTCTTAATGAAGCAATTCCTGAACCAAAAATGTGTGAGAAATTAACCTAAAAGTGAAACAAGAAACTGGTCTATTGAAAAGTCAGTGACCCTTCCAGGGTTGCTTTTAAAACAATAGATTTTGTTTTACTTGACACTTTGGGAAGTGATTTAATAAGCCATAATGTCAAAGAAATTATCCAGTGTGTTTCATGTCCTGCAGCCTGGAATATCTAAACTAAATCATTGCAAATGAGCATCATTATTAGTGAAATTTTGTTGCAAAATTTGGCATGGACAATTTAGAATCGTCAGACTTCTAGGCGCTATCACAGAATTGGCAAGATTCAAGGGATTTTTCTAATTTAATGACATTTTCTTTATTGTCCCCATAATCACCTGCTTTATGAACTGTGGTTAGAACTGATGTTGCAACTGGTAATTTTCTTAGAACTCAAATGCATTTATATTTTTCCGTCTTTTTATTTGCATCATTTCTGGGAATTTTTAGTAGATGGAATAAAAAGAGAATACGTTATAAACAATTCAAAACACCAAAAACAAAATTCCTTGGACCTTTTACAGACACCACACATGCAAATAAATGTGGCTTTGCATTCCAATGGCATTCGAGTAGGGATTACATTTTCCTCATTAACCTCTTTCTTAGCAAACAGTATTGTTTTTCAACTATGTTTTATCTAAATGTAGTCTGACATTTAAAATTAATTCACACTGACTCAGTTCAAGTGAAGAGGTAGAATGCCTTCTTCTTTTGATCCCAGCAATTGTGCGATCCTGGTTGAATCGTACCAAAGTAGGAATGCCTACTATTTTAGGATGAAATCAGAAGATTGATTGTATTGCTTGCAAAACTAAAACAAATGAACAAACAAACAAAAAAACAACCATTAGAAATGCTGCATATGTTTTTTCCTGAACTACTGAGGAAAGAAGTGGAAAAAGGGACTCATGATGTATACTTCAGAAGTGAACATGATTGCTCTCCTCATGACAAATCATTTATAAAATGAATGTACTTATTTCTAATTAAAAGAAAGCTAGATCTGTTTTCAATTAGTCATAACCAATAATTCCTCTGCTAGTATGTGGACCTTAATTTGAAGCAGTGGGAATCTTCTCTTTTCTCCAGGAAGTCAACAGAGTTGCTTAGAAAGACTGCACAGTTCTGGTAGGAACAGAAACATAACTTGATTTTTTAAAAAAACTTCTGCGAACACTTATGCATGAATCTATTATCTTTTCCCTGACACAGAACAAAAGCATACATTGTTTTCAGTGTTGATATTTTGCAGGGGATGATGAAATATTTCCGTGTATTTAGGTATGTCCATCTATGTAAAATGAATGAGACATTAAAATAACACTCAGTCTGAATGAAACCCACCAATTTTAAGAAATGTTGTATCAGCTGTCTTCACTGTGCTATTAGCTGTGTCTTGTTTTGTCAGGCACTATTTTTCATTCTACCATCTTTTCATGCATTGTTTTCAAACTCCAATAATCCTGGCTCAAGATGCCATGAGTTAGAGTTGGAGTAAGGACCAAGGCTAGTTTCCTTAGTGTCCACAGTTTCAAAACACACCCATTAATGTTATTTGACACCATTTTTCTACATGTGCTTTATTTGGAAAGTGGAAAAATACACCACTGAGAGGGTTTGTCAGATGAAACCATATTGCAAAACATTTGCAAAATTGAATTATTGACAAAATGCGTTTCATCCCAAAAGGGCCTGCTTGATTGAAAGCAGTTGCAGTGTTTCAACATGAACGAGTTGCTTATCCTCTCTGTTGCCTATGTGTTTGTGGATTCTGCAGACCATACCTCTGAACTTTGACGGTCCCCAGATAGCATTTTCTACACAGCTAACTCAGAGCAGAAAAGAACTAGAATTTTAGGCCGGATGTGGTGGCTCAAGCCTGTAATCCCAGCGCTTTGGGAGGCCGAGACGGGCGGATCACGAGGTCAGGGGATCGAGACCATCCTGGCTAACACAGTGAAACCCCCTCTCTACTAAAAAATACAAAAAACTAGCCGGGCGAGGTGGTGGGCGCCTGTAGTCCCAGCTACTAGGGAGGCTGAGGCAGGAGAATGGCATAAACCCGGGAGGCGGAGCTTGCAGTGAGCAGAGATCTGGCCACTGCACTCCAGCCTGGGGCAAAGAGGGACTCCGTCTCAAAAAAAAAAAAAAAAAAAAAGAACTAGAATTTTAGATCGCTCTATTTCTAGACCTTTTGTTCTTTGAGTGAACATTCAAGAAAAGCACATCCTCAAGTTCTTCCATGGTTACCTGTAATTCATAAGAGGCTGATTTCCCCTGCATGCCCATAGTGTCCAACATCACCTACCAAATTACATAATCATGCTTGGCCAATCCCAGAATGCACTGATGTTTCCATGATGCAGCTATGCCTTGTTCAGGGTCCCTTGAAGAGATGCTCATTTTGAGTCATGTGACTATAGGGAGGCCTTACCACTTATTCCTAAATGTCCCAGTTCAGCCAACACTTAGCTCAACTCAGAAAATGACACCAAAATCAGCTCTGCCACTAATCAGAAACAGACTATTTATTTATTTATTTATTTATTTATTTATGTTTTGAGATGGAGTGTCACTCTGTGGCCCAAGCCAGAGTGCAGTGGCATAATCTCAGCTCACTGCAACTCTGCTCTGGGGCTCAAGCGATTCTCATGCCTCAGCCTCCCGAGTAGCAGGGACCACAGGTGTGTGCCACCACGCCCAGCTAATTTTTTTTCATTTTAGTAAAGAAGAGGTTTAACCATGATGCCCAGGATGGTCTCGAACTCCTGAGCTCAATGATCTGCCCACCTCGGCCTCCCAAAGTGCTGGGATTATATGCGTGAGCCACCATGCCCAGGCCAAAATAGACCACTTCTATGGCAAAAGGAGAAAAATAGGCTTATGGAAAATTGAACTTGCATACTCGATAATTAACAACTCAAATTTAAAATTTAAAAAAGCCCAAATATGTGGTGTATATGATATGCACTGAGAGGAAATTTTTAAAAATTCTAATGTATTTCACATCTCAGTTGCCTTTTGTCTAATTAACATCCTGAACACTAAAAAAGATGAAAAAAAATTTTATTTTCTCATTTTAAATTTACTTCCTTTGTCAAATTACTCTCAATGAATAAGGAAAACCATCAAGAGCAACATGGTTCATCTTTATTTGGAATTTCAGAAAAGCTAATGTCCCAAATCATGTCTTCTGAGATTTTCAAAGGACTTTTGCTGTCTAGCTTCATCTTGTTTAAAGATGTTAGAGCAGTGTTGAGATTAATATCAACAACCAGAAAGTAATATCATGGTTCTGGTTGTCATTATCCTGTTTAGACATGCTAGAACTAGATTGCTTGTGTTGAAGTGTAATGGACTGGAGAAAAGAAGCATTCAAAATCTTAATGGTGAGAGCTTCGACTATCCAGCCATCTGCCAGATGTCTCATTTCCTAAATTCAGAACATCTGATAAATCCACGATTTGCCTCAATTAGTGTTCTCAGCCCTGCTTTCGCATTAGAATAGCCCCAGAATTTAAAATAAAAAATTGACAGGCAAGCTCCACCCCATACTAATTAAAGCACAGTCTCTCAGGGTGGGGCCTCAGCCTTTTTTCTTTTTAAGTTCCCCAAGTGATTTGAATGTGCAGCCCGGGTAAGAATCAGTAACCCGCATTGATAATTTCATCTTTCAGAAGGGAGACGGAGAGGAAGTGAGGAGGAGGATTAACACCCTGCTTCTAATTCTGGCCAACAAGGAGGCCCTGAAGGGAAAATCAGAAGTGACAGGAACTCTGGAAGAGGTCCACCTGGTCATCAGAAAATTCCAGAGGGATGTGGTCACTGCCAGACACACACTCTGTTAGTCTGAGCCTAAAAATATTTCAGGAAATTATAAAAGCTTGACTTTGACACCCTGGTCTGAGCTTCCAAAAAGAAGCAGAGGAGATTCCTCAAAATAAAATTCTGATGCTACTATTGTAAATGGTCCAGTGCAGGAAGGAAAAGAAGAAGAAAAGAAAAAGGAAGGAGGTAGCCAAAAAGATTTAGTGTCTTTGGGTAGGAAGCTGTCTGCTGAGATCAGATATATTTTTAAATGGTGTGTGTAAAATGCAAAAACTGATCTAGAAAAACAAGCATGGATACAAAAAATCTGTCGAGAATATGTGAGAAGAGTCAGAAAGTTTAAAAGGAGGTTAACATTCTAGATGATGAAAAGGGCTGTTTAAATCCAAAGCAAGAAAGCCTAGGATCTATGGCCAGCTGTGATGGCATTATGTCAATGGTGAACGATGCAAAATGGAACACTCTCAGACTGTTTGGTAAGAAGGAATTTAAGGTTAAGATCACCTAGGAGCAGATTCTAACTGTCATAAATAAGTTTAAACACTGGCCTGGAAATAACAAACCAAAATGTAAATAGAAGTTTCAGATGAAATTGCTTTAATCTTTAAAAAATATGGAGAATGAAAAAGGTGCCCAAACACTGCCCAACATATTTTTTCAAGAGGAAAGAAGAGAAATTCTCTCAACTACAGACTCAAGGGCCTGCTGATTCTTCAGTTACACAATTCTAGGATTTCCTTTAAAATGCAGTTTGAATGCAAGATTTGCTAAATTAAATAGTGCCTTTGACATAGTTTAGGAAGAGAGTAGAGAGACAAGGAATCATACAATTTTTGGCTTTTTTTTGAGACAGAGTCTCACTCTGTTGCCCAGGCTGGAGTGCAATGGCGTGATCTCGGCTCACTGCAACCTCCACCTCCCAGGTTCAAGAGATTCTCGTGCCTCAGCCTCCTGAGTAGCTGGGATTACAGGTGTGTGCCACCACACCTGGCTAATTTTTGTACTTTTAGTAGAGGCGGGGTTTCACCATGTTTGGCTGGTCTCATATTCCTGACCTCAAGTGATCTGCCTGCCTTGGCCTCCAAAAGTGCTGGGAATGCAGGCATGAGCCACAGTGCCCAGTCACAATTTTTAATAATTTAATTCAGCTTCAGTAGTAGTTCATAATCTTTGAGAATCAGATAAAAATCTATGTATCCTCTTGAACTGGTTAGATATTATGATATAACAAACCATCTCAAAATATAGTGGCTTAAAACAACTACCATTACATTGCTCATAATTCTGCAATTTGTGCTGGGTGCAGCTGGTAGTTCTTCTGCTGGCTTTGTCTGGGATCAGCCTCAGTCTTCTAATGGCTTACATGAGGCTGAATGGCCCAGATAGCCTCAGTCATATGTTTGGTGGTTGTTGCTGGCTGTCAGCTGGGCCATGTGTTTCCAGCAAGAGGGCTAGGTCTGATTCACTTGGTAGTGGCTAATTCACTTGGTAGACAATGAAAGCAAAACTTGCAAGGCCTCTTGAGACCAAGGCTTAGAAGTCACGTGGCATCATTTCTGCCTCATTCCTTTTTTTAAAAAATTATACATATATATATGAGAGAGAGAGAGAGTGTGTGTGTGTGTGTGTGTCTGTGACAGGGTCTCACTTTGTCACCCAGGCTGGAGTCCAGTGGCACAATCGTAGCTCACTGCAGCCTTGACCTCCTGGGCTCATGTGGTCCTCTGGCCTCAGCCTCCCAAGTAGCTAGGATTACAGGCACACATCACCACACCTGGCTAAGTTTCAATTTTTTGTAGAGACGGGATTTTACTTTGTTGCCAGGGCTGGTCTCAAACTCCAGGCCCTAAGTGGTCTCCCAAACTTCTAGGATTACAGACATGAGCCACTGTGCCCTGTGCTTCTGCCTTTGCCTCATTCTTTTGGACAGAGTAGCTGTCACAAGGCCAGCCCAGATCAATGGACAGGGAAAAAGACAACATGTTTAGATGGAAGTTACTGCAAAGACCTGTGACCATGTCTAATTTACCACACTTCCCCTCAGAAAAATGCTTCTACACTAATACAAATGACATATGTTAATTTCAGGGGAATTTGTAGATCCTTCCGACCCAAGTAAAGAGTCTCTAACCTATTCTAACCATGGATATATTTAAATGAGGACATTAACACTCAAGAAGACAAAAGATGTGCCCAAAGTCAAACAGATATTTATTTAGTTACACAAGCACATAAGTGTGGCCTATATCATTCAGGTTTCATAACTCTTAGTCCCATGGCATTTCCATTACGCCCAACTGCTAATTACTTTATTCTTACAGGAAATGAATTCCAGCAATTTTATAATCATCACTCAACCACCAAATCAAGACGATGTAATTTTTGTTTGTATCTCATAACATAAAGATAATTAGGCCGGGCGCGGGGCTCAAGCCTGTAATCCCAGCACTTTGGGAGGCCGAGACGGGCGGATCTCGAGGTCAGGAGATCGAGACCATCCTGGCTAACCTGGTGAAACCCCGTCTCTACTAAAAAATACAAAAAAACTAGCCGGGCGAGGTGGCGGGCACTTGTAGTCCCAGCTACTTGGGAGGCTGAGGCTGGAGAACGGCATAAACCTGGGAGGTGGAGCTTGCAGTGAGCCGAGATCCGGCCACTGCACTCCAGCCTGGGCGACAGAGCGAGACTCCGTCTCAAAAAAAAAAAAAAAGATAGTTAAAGGGAAATTGATGTGGTTTAAATTACTGCCATTTTGTTACTGTTGTTGCCACTTGAGGGCTGCACCTGTGCTTAATTTTTAAAAATTATTAGTATGTTATTTTGTTTTTAAATTTTTTGCTCATTTGGAAGGGTGAGCTGGTCCAAATGGAGAGGAACTAATTAGTTTTGAAACACCTGATTTTCATTAGCAACTAATAAAAGCTAAGGTTTTTTTCCTTAACTTTTTATCCTAAGAACATTCAAACATGCAGAGAAATACAATGCATACCCATAACCCAATACCTTTAATTAATAATTGTTATTATTTTGCCATCTTTGCTTCTTTGCTTCATCTTTGCTTCATCTGTTTTTTTGTGGTTGCTGGACCATTTTAAAGTCAATCCCCCTCCAGTATACGTCTCAAAAAGAAAATGAGGACACCTTTTTAACATAACCAAACACCAATACATGCCACTTAATAAATTCACAGTAATTCCTTAATATCGCATAAAATCCAGTCATATTCAAATTATTACCATGGTTTTATAGGGTTTTTTAGTACGTACTGTTTAAAAATTAATTTTTATTTATAATTGCTACATAATAATTGCACATTCTAATGGAGTACAGTGTGATGTTTTAATGCATGTAGACATTGTATGATGATCAACTCAGTATATGTAGAGTTTTTTTTTCCCAATTTAGAATCTAATCAAGGAACACATGTGACAATTGTTATGTCTTCCGTCTTTTTTAATCCAGAGCCCAGGCCTGTTTCCCCTTTTCTCATGCTATTGACTTTTTTAAAAGGCCAGGCCTTAAAAAACAAAACAAAACAAAACAAAACAAAACAAAACAAAAACAGTCCTGGTCTTCTTCACTTTTTTGTACTGTACTAAGCCTGTCTTATAGAAGGCCCCAGTTCTAGACTTTTTGATTCTTTCTTTAAAGTGGCTTAACTTGTTCCTACATCCTCTGTATAGCTTACACATCTAAAGTCTTGACTTGATTCAGGTTACACATTTTGAAGAATACTCATAGATGAGGCTATCTCCTTCATACTGCATGGCAGCAGCCAGGCATGGTGGCTCACACCTGTAGTCTTAGCTACTCAGGAAACTGAGATGGGAGGATTATGCTTGAGCCCAGGAGTTGGAGGCTGCAGTGAGCTGTGATCATGCCGTTGCACTCCAACCTGGGTGACAGATTGAGACTCTCTCTCTCAAAATAAAATTTTTTAATAACAATTTTAAAAACATAGTGCATGGCATCAGGATCACATTGAGACTGGTTTTCTCACTATTAGTGATGCCAAGTTTGATTCCTAAATTAAGGTAATGGCAACCACAACTCTCTTCACTATTAAGATATATTTTCCCTTTGTCAATTTGTTAGTCATCCTGGGGTGACTATTTGGTGCCATGCAAATATCCAGTTCCCTAAAGTTAGTTTTCTTTCAAAAATAACAGGTCGGCTGGGCATGGTGGCTCATGCCCGTAATCCCAGCACTTTCGAAGACCAAGGCGAGTGAATCACAGAGGTCAGCAGTTTGAGACCAGCCTGACCAACATGGTGAACCCTGTCTCTACTAAAAAATACAAAAATTAGCCAGGCATGGTGACACAAACCTATTATCCCAGCTATTGGGAAGGATGAAGCAGGAGAATCACTTGAACCCAGGAGGCAGAGGCTGCAGTGATCCTAGATCGTGCCACTGCACTCCAGCCGAGGCAACAGAGCAAGACTCTGTCTCAAAAAAAAAAAAATAGGTTATGCTTTTAATTTTAATAAGGAATCACACTCAGTTTTTCAAAGCTTTCATTAGCTGGGTATATTCAACCTAAAATTATGAAAATGAACCAGTGTCTACAATCAACCTTTGCATAACTATTCATTTTCTTCTCATGTATTTATTGGTTTTGGTACCATTCTGGTTTACAGCAGTCATGCATGCTTGGACTTGTAAATCGGGCATTGGTTTCCAGAGTTCTGTGCAGTAATTCCCTTCTTTACTCATGTTATTTTATGGCTATTACATGTCAAGTTCAGAATTGGAGCAGGGTAGAATGTGGTGGAAGTGAATGTCATGCTGTCATCCATAATAAAATTAGATCAGAGATGCACCCAGTGTACCAACAAGCCAGGCCTTACTGTAGTAATGACGGCTAGTAGATTCTTACTATAGAGTAATTGTGCCACACACTGAAATTGAAATGTGGAACCCTTGAAGTGACCTCTATGTTTAAGCAGGTCAAAAGACATGGATGAAAACACACCAGTAACCAAACATGGTAATATCAAGCCTAATTAGGAATCAAACATCATTCCTAAAGTCTGTGTCGTTCGTTTTCTTGATTTCATTTGTTTTCATTTCTTCCTCATCTGTGATTCATTTTCTTTTCGTCATCCTCCACAGTGGCTTCTGCAAGAATATCGGTCTTGAAATGTACAACATGGCTCGCACCCTCTTCAAACATTGTTTAAAATCTCATTTATTATTTTGTACTGTGGTCTCACTTAAAAGCCCGTGTTACCGAGACTGCCGAGTACATGCCTTTAATTCCCGGGGTAAAGGGGTGTGGGGTGTGGGGGAAGAGAGAGGGCAGGAGCAAGCAAGAGGAAAAGCTAACACTGAGATAGTCCACACGGAAATGTGAGGAAAACAAGAATATTCAGAAGTCTTATAGGCAGATGAATTCTCTCTGGACACTAGAAAACTGGAAACTACCCAAACCCAGGCTTAGTAAAATACAGAAAAGTGATGAAGACCAGGACTATTTTTTCTTTTTTTTTTTTCCATCAAGAGGTTAGTTGCCTAAGGACCACATTCCCGGGATTACAAGGATTTGCCTTAATAACCCAGGGAATATTCATCTGCAGTAGAATTATTAAGATGAAGAGATGAGATTCTATGTGAGTCACCTCTTACATGAGACTATATTTCAAACCTAAAATTAACACTGGGAGTAATCATAGTACATTGAGATCAGCAGGTTAAAGCTATATTAAGTCGGAATTATGTTTTTCCAATTAACTTTAATTTTCAGATACTAAAATCCAGGTGTTTTGGGGAGTCAAGCCCAGATTTTTTTCCACAGGGATTTATCTCCAAAACCCAGTTGGATCCCAGCTCTTTGGGAGGCCAAGATGGAAGGATTGCTTGAGGCCAGGAGTTCAAGGCCAGTCTGGCCAGCATAATGAGATCCTGTTTCTATCAAAAAATTTAAAAATTACCTGGGTATAGTGGTGCATGCCTGCGGTCTCAGCTACTCAGGAGACTGTTGGGGGAGGATCGCTTGAGATTGGGAGGTCAAAGCTACAGTGGGCTATGATTATGCCACTGCTCTTCAGCCTGGGCCACAGAATGAGATCCTGTCTCAGGAAGGAAGAAAGAAAGAAAGGACGAAAGAGAAAGCAAGAGAAGAGAAAAAAAGAAAGAAAGGAGGGAGGGAGGGAGGGAAGAGAGAGAAAGAAAGAAAGAAAAAAAAACCAACTGGGTTTAGCATTATTCCTTTAAATAAAAACAAAAACAAGACCATGTACTGAAATATCTCACGCCAGTAGTTTAATCATATTTATTCAACTAACTTTCCACTTTCGTTCCTCCACTCCCAGATAGAAAAGAGTCACCTACAATTGAAAGCTGCCTGGGTATGGGCTGCACTGCCTTGGGAGAGGAGAGTATCCCAGCTCTCCATAGGGTGTGTGCTGAATTGATGCACCCCCCACCCCAAAACATTTTGGAAATGACAGAATAGAAAGCATTTACCTAATAGGAAACAGCAGAAGATGGGAGGGAAATTTCCCTGTTCCTGGTGCAGTGGATATTTGTTCTCTTTTTCTAAGAAAGCCGTGAGTCACATCTTTATAAGAAGCTCAAATTTCAGACTACCCATGTGTTTCACGCAATTAATTACTCAACCCCTCATTGTGGCAGGGTCTCTTCATTCCAGAAGTTGCAGTAAGATATGAGACACAAGATAAGTGAGCAGCAGGCATTGAACTACACTTTTCATTCCTCTTGTTGAAGGGAGCTTGGCTGGAAAAGCCAAAGGGGGTGGTGTCCCAAGTTTCCACCTTTTATCTACTGATTCATTTGAACAAACTGCTCTTACATGCAGTGCTACCATTTCCGACATCAAATTTTCAAATATCTGGCAGCCAATTCCTTCCTTCTGTTCCAGGTAAAACAAGGAACCAACACATACACGTCACCCAGATTTGCTAATTGTAGTCACTTATGATGGAAAATCTCATACATGTGAAAAAATTACCATGGAATGTTACTATGAAGGCTCCAAGTATTAGGGTAGCTTAGAGCTGAAAGGAATGTAATATTGGCTTCTTTTTAATTTTCCATTTTTTTTTTCCTTTTTTAGAGACGGGGTCTTGCTCTGTCACCCAGGCTGGAGTGCCGTGGTGCAATCATAGCTCAGTGCAGCCTCAACCTCCTTGGCTCAAGTGATCCTCCTATCTTAGCCTCGTGAGTAACTAGGACTATAGGCCACCATGCCCAGCTGTGATTGCTTCTTATATCAGGCTGGAGATTCAGTATGCAAGAAATTTAACTTTTTGATGCAATTAAAATTATATTTCAAGCCCTTATGCAGTCAGTTCAGGAACTTTCCCTATCCATATGCTGTTACCTATGAATTCTGGGCTGGCTCACACAGAACCAAGGCATTGGAGGGTCTCATGTGGTTCTATAGGTTGTCTCTACTCAGTGGACACTGACTTGCGAATCAACCTGGGTTGTCCATAGTCATAAATTCAATCCTTATGAGGCCTTTATTTCCATCTGCCTACCCTTCAATTCCCATGCCTCTGCTATTCCCCCACCACTCTTGGGCACACAGCAGTTATTCTGTTTTTATACTCACTGGGGTCCAGGCCTGGGGATTTTGTAAGACTGTTTAAGACCTGAATGGCCAAGACATAGCACATAGTTTTATATATATTCTTTTCCTCAGGGATCTATCTAGGAAATGAGGTCGAAGTTTCCTTTGTCTTAAGTCTGTGAAGGTTTCTGCCCATTCCCCAAGAGCAGGGTGCAGGCCCTTGCCCAGGAGCCCACAGTATCTGCCTCTCGTGCTTGCCCACCATGCTTCTTCCCCCAGACTTCTTCAATTTTGGTACCAACGGCAGAACAGACTTGCTTTCAACATCAGCTCCTCTCCACGAGTGAGTGGCATTTTTTATTTTGAAACTGTGATAAAATATATATAATACAAATTTTACCATTTTAACCATTTAAAAATGTGTAGTTCAAGGCATTAAGTACATTCACATTGTTGTGCAACCAACACCACCATCTGCTTCCAGATTTTTTTCATCTTTCCAAACTGAAATTCTATATCCATTCATCGCTAACTCCCTCAGGCCCTGGCAACCACCCTTCTACTTTCTGTCTCTATGAATCTGACTATTCTAGGTACTTTCTATTCCTATAAGTGGAATTATATATTTGTCTTTTTATTACTAGCTTATTTCACTAACATAATATCTTCAAAATGTATTATGTTGAAGCATGTGTCAGATTTCCTTCCTATTTAAGTCTGATTAATATTCTGTTGTATGTATATACCATGTTTTCTTTATCCTTTCATACGCTGATTGACACTTGGCTTGTTTCCACCTTTTTTGACTTTCATGAACATTGTTGTATAGATATCTGTTTAAGTCTCTGCTTTCAATCCTTTTGGCTGCAAAAGAATTATACCCAAAAGTGGAATTGCTGGATCATATGGTAATTCTGTTTAATTGCTAAACTGTTTTTCACAGTGCTGCACCATTTACATTCCCACCAGCAATGTAAAAGGGTTCCAATTTTTCTATATCTTTGCCGTCCGGTGAGTTTTAACAGGGTGCTCTTGACACTTGGGGTCAGCCCTTCTTTGGTATGCAGGACTGTCCACTCCTTGCAGGATGTTTAGCATCCTTGGCCCCACCCACTACTTGTAGGTAATGGGATATTTCCCAGTTATTGTGACAAACATCTCCCCAATCCCACACAACATAATTCCAAATGTCCCCTAAGGGGTGGGAGCAAGCTTCCTGGTTAGAACCCCTGGTATATGCCATGAGTCCTTGCTGCTTCCTTAAGGCCTCATCTCTGTAAACTCAAAATCCTAGTAGAGGTTCCTTTTTTCTCTTTCTGTCACATTCCTTTCTTGGTTCAATAAGCAGAAGATGATATAGTTTAATTGAATGGAGGAGACATGAGGGGATGAGAGAAAATACAGAGGAAAAGAGAGAGAGATTTCAAAATACTAACTCACCACACAAGGATTTTTCATCTTATTTACTTTCCTGTTGAGAAACTAATGGTTTTTGTGATCTCTATTTTCTTGTCAGACAAATTGAAATTTTCTAAAAAGACCTCAGGCTTGCAACATATCCTTCCAAAAAGGATATGAGCTATATTAAAGAAATGAATGTAATGATAAATACAACTCTTGTGTCTTTCCTGGGATGTTACACTGGTCTAGGGATGTCTCTGATTATGACTTGCTTAGTCTCTTAACTTCTCATGACCTCTGATACCTCCCATGGGAAAGTGAAGTTCAGTTAAATGGTTGCCAAGTGTCATCCCTTAAAAACAGTTTAATTGTAGGAAGTGGTCAGTAAATAATCACAAAAACTCACATATAATTTGAAGGAATCAAATTTCTGAAAGTGTAAAGAATTTCTGACTCTTTTCCCATTTCGTTTAAACTTTGTGTTACATTTTCAAGTTTTATTTTCATAACTTTCTGATGTTCTGTCTCCCTATTCACAAATCTGGATTTACAGAGTGATTCAATTCCTGAAAAGTGGTCACTAATTAACTGATGCTTAACATGAAATAACTTTCTCATAAAAATAGACAAAAGCAACAGATGTATTCCAATCAATTGGAAAAATTGGCAATTATGCTACTTCCCCCATTTCTGTATTGCACTAATGTGAAGTTAGTCAATAGTCTAAGAGAAAATATGTAATAATTGAATTTTAAACTTTTTTTTTCTTGAGAGGGAATCTCGCTATGTCACCCAGGCTGGAGGGCAGTGGTACGATCTTGGCTCACTGCAACCTCTGCCTCCTGGATTCTCTTGCCTCAGCCTCCTGAATAGCTGGGAGCACCACCACACCTGACTAAGTTTTATATTTTTAGTAGAGATGGGGTTTCACTATGTTGGCCAGCCTGGTCTCAAACTCCTGACCTCGGGTCATCCACCCACCTCAGCCTCCCAAAATGCTGGGATTACAGGTGTGAGCCACCATGTCCGGCCCAGGAAGTTAACTTTTAACAGATGTGTTTGTTGTTCTAAATCACAAATCTAACCAAACTTTTATCTGCCGTGACTGACACTGTGTCATATAACTGCCATCAGGATGTATTCAAGCTCTTTAGCACAATAGAGTGAGGCCTCCGGGATGTGGTGGCTGCAACCCCCCATGGCCTTATTGCCTCCCCAGCCCCGTCAGCACCCACTGCCGTAGCCAGGTCTGCATATTTACAATTGTCCTGCACCCACGACTGAGTCCTGCCTCTTCTTCCTTATGCACAAAGTTCCCTTCTTTGACAAAGCTCCTTTCCTTTTTTTTCTGCATCTTAAACATCACTCTCATTTTTCAGGATTAATCCCAGGATGGAGGGCTCTCCATCTCCCATCCTCCAACAGCTAGATCATCTGTTCCCTCCATGGGCACTCCTACTGTATCTTACAGAAACTTCTCTCACATCGCCTACACCCAGTTGGCTGCAAAATCTATTGCCCAACTTAGGGTACGTTTGCAAATAATAGAGAGCTATTAGTGGACTGAGAAAACTGATAGAAAAGAGGACAGTTCTAGGCTAATAGGATGTGTGGTCAGGCCAGCCTACCATTAACACTTTACTCCTAATTTATTTATTTAGCTGTCCCACCTTGCCAGATGGTGAGTTCCTAGCTGGCAGAAACCAGGTTTCTTTTCTTTGGTATCTGTATGCCATGTGCCTGACACAGTGCCTAGTATATAGTAGATACTCAACTAAAGTTTGCGGAACACATTCATGGCTAAATAGATGAATTAATCAACACATTAAGTGGGGGCTACTTTTTTAGAATAGTTTTTATTCCAACAATAGCTTTGAAGATAATGTTGCAATGGCTAATTTTTCCTTAAATTGACTAAGCATGTCTTTAAATATTCTGTGGCCAAATACTTGAGCTTATAATATAGGCAAAATTCTTTGCATGTAAATTTATTGTCATTTAATCATATATTTATTAAAGTTACTGAATCATGTGATTCAATCTCACCTGCTGTGATGGTCAATTCTGTGTCAACTTGACTATCCCACGGGGTGCCCAGTCATTTGGTCAAACATTACCCTGGGTGTGTCTGTGAGTGTGCTTTTGGGTGAAATTAATATTCTCAGCAAAAAAGATTTCCCTGCCTAATGTGGGTGCACTTCATCCAATCAACTGACTAGAATAAAAGACCCAAACCCTCCCTCAAGTAAGAGGTAAATAATTCCTCCCGCCTGTCTGCCTTTGAGCTGGGACATTGGGTTTTCCTGCCTTTAGACTCACACTAAAACATCAGCTCTTTCGAGCCTTGGGTCGGCCAGCTTGTAGACTGGAACTGTATCATTGGCTCTTCTGGTTCCCAGGCCTTTGGACTCAGACTCCAACTACGCCATCAGCTCTCCCAGGTCTCCAGCTTTCTGACTGCAGATCTTGGGACTTCTCAGACTCCACAATCACATGAGTGAATTTCTTATGATAAATCTCTTCCTCTACTTTATTAGTTCTGTTTCTAATTAGTTAGAATACTAACTAATACACTTGGCAAAAGAAAATCTAATTTTGTCAAGTTCATTCATAAAGTGTCACAGCTTCACGTAAAAATAATGCTTGTAAAGGTATATACTGGAGATAAAACTGGTAAAGAAAATCATAAATGACAAAGGTAGAATATATGTAAACACACCTTGCATATTATTAGTTTACTCCATAGCCATTTTTAGACACTGAATTTTATTTTTCTTTGTTTTCCTTTTTAAAAGAAAAATTATTCCATGATATATTCACTGCATAACAGCTAAAAGGTTTGTGCCTCAGTTAAGGAAGAAATGGTAAGAAAAAGAAGGCACCCAAGTGTTAAGAGGTCAGTATGGTTCTTGCTTTCAACACTCATTTTCCGGCCGGACACAGTGGTTCATGCCTGTAATCCCAGCATTTTGGCAGGCCAAGGCAGGAGGATCACCTGAGGTTGGGAGCTCGAGACCAACCTGACCAACATGGAGAAACCCCGTCTCTACTAAAAAAACAAAATTAGCTGGGCGTGGTGGAGCATGCCTGTAATCCTAGCTACTCAGGAGGCTGAGGCAGGAGAATCGCTTGAACCCAGGAGGCAGAGGTTGCGGTGAGCCGAGATTGTGCCATTGTACTCCAACCTGGGCAACAAGAGCAAAAAAGCAAAACCAAATTCATTTTCCATCTTCCACCCTTCAGGACTTAATACCCTCTGCTAGGCTGGGTGTGTACATAGGCTACCAGAGTGCCCATTTGCCAAAACTTACCAGGCAAGTCAATCCAAAAACTGGTTTGCCTGAACATTTTTTTTTTCACTCTGAAATGGTCATTTTTTAAATTTTTACTTTTTGTTGAATTAAAGATTCATTGAGGTATAAAATGATGTGTGTAGCAGGATGGGTGAGGTTGGTAGAAGCTTAAGACAAGATTATTCCAATTTCTATACTATCAGCTGCCTGCAGGATGGGGTGATTCTTTGTAGAAATATTTCTTATGTTTGTTTCATAAAAAGCCAAAGTTAGGATACCAATAATGTCAGAGGTCAGGTCCTGTGGAGGCTTGGCCATAATGAAAAAGCCTAGAAAAGTCCAGAAGGTTTTGGTTCTCTGGTCCAAAACTGCATTGTTTTCTCCCAACTGTACCCAGTTTATTAAGAACTTACCCTACCATGTGCTTGCCATTATACGGGATGAACCTAATACTTCAAAGGACTTTTGAATTTATTCTCATAAATCAATCAGATGGTTTCTTTTTTCTGACTATCACTATACTTAGTATATAAGTATTTCTAACCTTAGTATCCAGGAGTAATGACTTTTAAAAATTCTTTGTGCACAGTCATAATTTTATCACGTGAACAGAGTTTCTTTTAATTTTCAGAAAGTATATGACATTTTCAGTTTCTATCTCTTCTTAAATACTTAGTCTTTAAAGGTTAAAAATTAGCAGTCTTTCCTTATTTCATTTTAATTCATTCCCTTTGATCTTTGGGGGAAAATGTGCTGAAAGTCTGTTGCTCACGAAGGAATTTTTTAAATGTTTTCCAGAGTCCACTGATTTTTATGAAGTTTATTAATTTTATTTACCTTTTGTCATTAAACTGTGAACATATCTAACTTTTAAAAACTATTAAATAAACTTGTATTTCACTGCTATTAATGAGAATGATGGTGCTTCTAAAAATTCCCACAATAGTGAAAAATAACAAATCAAGTTACTTAATTCAGATAATTTCCTTGAACTATATTAAAACAGTCATATGGTTTCTTTAATGTTGTATAAGACAAAAACTGATTTTAGTAAGTAAATATCTTTATGAAGCACATTTAAAAATAGAAAATGACTAATGATCCAATTTGGGTCTTCATTATTTGATTTGCTTTGGTGGAAGGGTGATTTGTTTCTTCACAGTCTTTATAACCACATACTCAGCAACCAAAGACTGCCTGACACGTCAGTATGACTGAAACACTCAGTTACCTGCGAGCTGGTCTCAGTCACTTAGACTGTAAGCTCCACAAAGGAGGAATTATGTCTCATTAGTCTCACATCTCCCATATGACCTGCTTGGTGGGTTGCACAAAATAGATGCCCAATATAGGTTTCTGTACCAATTAAAAGTCTTGTTATCTTCTGTTCTTGTAATAATTTATACTACCTGGTAAACACATATTGAGATGCTTTACCAATGATATCTGAAACAACAACAACAACAAAAACAACACATCCCGACCACCACCCATGCAAAAAAAAAAAAAAGAGAGAGAGAGAGAAAGGAAGGGGATAGATCACAAATATGAACTCTATCTCATGTCCCCATTCCGCCTGACTCTGTCTGGGCATTCTTCCTGGGCTAGAGATGCTCTGCCTCCCAGCAGAAGACAAGAGCCCTAGAAAGGCTGTCATTCATTTACTGGAGAGAGAAATGGTTCATCTACACACATACTCAGAGCCTGGCTAGCTACAAAGCCGTGGTCCGTGGTAGGATGTGCGTCCTAGTGGAATAAGTAACCTTGAGCAGGCAATGGATCCAGCAGTAACAAGCCTCCCCTGATGCCGGCATAAATTCCGAAGGAGCTGCATGGAGAACGATTCTTCCCTTCACTTTATCTAAATCCTCTGAAGGATGAGTGGGAGGATGGTTTCTTCTCCCTTCCTGAGATTGTTCTGTTAGTGCCTTATGCTAAGAGAACGCAGCAGATACAAATTTCTTATTTTCTTTTAGACGGCATTTTCCCTGCAGTTGGAAGAAAACCGCAGCTCACATCCAAAAATATCTAATTCCCAAAATACATGATTCCAACAGGGAGTTTACAAACTTTGCTTCTTACCAAAGCAAAATCTTGAATACATGAAATCTAATATCTTGCCAATTTAATGAATGCCTAATAATTTTTAAATAGCATATATCATTTTAAGACTTTAAACAGTTGGAAGATTATTGAGGGATAAATTGTCAATTTTTTAATAAAAAGAAAATTCATAAAAATTAAATATTCTACATTTATTTTATATTATTATCTTGGCAGTTTTATTTTTTATGACAAAATTCTCAGTCTGTTATATTGTCCAAATCCTAAAAAGATTTAATTGATTACAGAAAAATTTATTGGGAAAAATTGCTTTGCCCCTTCTTTTTCTCTAAACAATTCCTGAGTTTTAAAAATACTCCTTAAAGGAACTGATTTATTTTTCGTGGCCCATCACCAATATCCAACATAGTATCCAATTTTTAAATTCTGAACCCTGTCTTGTATGACTTCCAAACTAAATGAAATGAAAAGGCCTCAGGCAGTCTGTGTATACACAGGGTGGCAATATTAACCTTAAGTTACTCGGATCACTGCACTGGGGATACTTCAGAGCCTCTACTCAGGCTACTTCTGAGCATACTATGTAGGTCACTGTGCAGAAGCCTACCTCTTTCACTCTAGATAAAACACGACTTTCTGAGCACTTACTCTGAGCAAAGCATGGTGCCGCAAGTACAAAGGTGGATAAGACTCAGTCCTTGATTCGATGGTCTTTATTGGAATAGGTTTTCAAACTGTGATGTCACTGGGTCTCCCAGGGGCAAAAAGCTTGCTTTTATGGATGGGTTTTTAAGTAGGGATGAGTTACTTGTAAGTACACATTGTGTTATTTGTATGCTTGACTCTCCACGGTGCAAAATTTCTTTCTAATGCTGATCAATTGCATACATGATAGAACAATGAAATACTTCAAGGACATTCTAAATCACTCTCCTCCTTGTGAGAAAATATGCTAGAGAGCCTAGCCTGGTACAGGCAGCTGTCCATGTCTGATGTGGGCCATCTCTGAGAATGAAACCCCTCAAAGGGCCAGAGGGTGCTCTTTCTTCATTTCCCTTACACGTGGGTGTTATTCAATACTCATCTACAGTCATGTGTCACTTAACAACTGGGATATGTTCCAAAAAATCTGTCATTAGGCTATTTTGTTATTGTGTGATCACAGAGTGTACTTACACAAACCTAGGGTGGTATAGTCCACCGTACCACCAAAGGCATATAGTGTAGCCTAGGCTACAGTATACCTAGGCTATATAGTATAGCCTGTAGCTCCCAGGCTACAAACCTGGACAGTATGTTACTGCACTGAATAGTGTAGCAATTGTTGCACAGTGGTAACTATTTGTGTATCTAAACATATCTAAACATAGAAAAGATACAGTAAAAATACAGCAGTATAATCTTATGGAACCACCACTGTATCTGTGGTCCATCGTTGATGGAAACATTGTTATGGGGCACATGACTGTATATGCTTAATATATAGTGAACATTCAGCAAAGGTTTTCATCAGTGAATGGATAAATTGGCAAATTTCGTGGGCTTAATTGGGCTAAAATATATAGGGAGTCACTATTTGACTTAACACCTAGACATTATTTTACTGATATTTTTTAATAATTCTATTTTTGTAAAGCCTTCCTTCCATTTGGGTGCAATTTCCACTTGGAGAAAATCTCCTCATTCCCCATCCTCTTGTAATTAAAAAGCATGGTTCGTTTGTTTTTTTAGATTATTTCAAAATGTTCTCCTCTATTAATCCCAAAGCTTGCTAGCTTGCATGACTCAATGTGACAACATAATTGGAACATCAGAATATATGTGGCTTTTAGAATTCAGACGAAACGAGATTGAGGCAGATTCAGTTAGCCTAGAGACACTAAATCTCAAAGGACCATTTTAACGAGCGTGTCCTAGGCTAATATTTTGCACCAGTGGGAGGGGTTCTAAGAATTATAGGTGAATGTCTAAGTTACCATTTTTTTTTCTAAGTTGTTGGCAAAGTTCTCCCAAAACAATTCAAGACAAAAATCTGGCCTCAGGTGACAAGCAATTTTTGTCCTCATATTCAGTCTTTTCTACTCTCCCCATGTTCACATAAACCTAAAAGGCAATAGTTAGGATGCTAAGGATGACTTCTTTGCCCCTGTGGTTGCCTGTCTCTTGAGTGGATTCATTCACTTTTAATCTAGTGCATTGACTAATCACTTAGGTTAAATTCTAGTCATCATATTACATAGTATAAAGGATGTCTGGATTCTACACCAATGCCAAAAAACTAGATGATATGATGTTTTACTACAACAGGAAAATATCTTTTTTTTTTTTCCCAATGGACTGCTTACTCACATTCAAACAAGGGAAGAGTAGAGGAAATTAACATGATACATTAAGAAAAATATATTTTCTTTAAAAATATTGCTTCAATTGGTTGTACGTTCCATGGGGAATGTTTTTGGAAATCCAAATGATCAGAAAAGTTCCAGCCCTCTGCTTTTTATGTAGAGATACATATGTTCCTTGTCCTAATATTAGGTACAAATTTGGAAGAGGAGGAGAAACGTTCTAACTGATAACATTCAGAAACTAGAGAAATTAGTTGATAGCCGAATTTATTTTTTTCCTGTGGACTTTCATGAACAAGGTGACTAGATTATGTTTGCTGAGTCAAATAGAATATTGACATACTTCAAATGAAGTAAATGAACATAACATTTCAGTATTACTAAATTTTACATTTCAAAAATTGTGTAGTGTTCAAACTGATATCTAATTTTATAATTCACTATATTTTTGCAGCTTTGAGTATGGAGTACATTACTTTGTCAAATATTATATGGCTGAATGCTAAAATTTCATTATCAGATGGCCCACATACTTCAGACGCAGTATCGGAAAAAAGACTGAGTTAAGCATTTCAACTCTTTCTTTAAGTTTTTGTCAGATATTTATCAGGTCTGACATTATTTTTCCATTTTCCCTAAGTGGTTATCTTGTACCGAACCCAGCATTGCCTCTGATTAGAATCCTGGTCTCCCTTAACACCAACACTGTGTTGGTTTCATAACTCTGTATGAGGTTTCAATCCTCATTCTGCCATTTGACTGTATCTTCCCGACTGAAAGACCATGGAAAAAGTGTTGTGAACAGTAATGAAAGGACTTGGACTTTCACTCTTTCTGTAGACTGAAAAATTGATGGTTAGGAGTTCTTCACTTGGATTCCCTTCCTAAGATGGAATGTAACATACTCCAGCTGACACTATTCAAGGCAAGAAAATATATCATGATTAATTTGACAAATGACTCTAGACCCAGCACTGCTGTTTGGGAATTTTCCCTTTGAGTGCATTGCTTAGGACAAATTTATGTACTAAATAAAAAAGAAACTTGTTCCATTTGGCCACGAGTGTAAGCTCTCTGAAGTTGCACAAGATTTTTTTTCTTCTTCTTCTTCTTTTTAACCTGTATCCCTGACTTCAGACTGGCCATTTTGTCCATAAATGGTCTTTAAACCAAGGAAAGGGGACTTGGCTGCAAACTTGTGCCAAGTCTCCTTTATTGCTCATAATTATCCTCTCTGTTTGAAAAGAAGGTTTGGAGAAAAGGAAATGACACTCCCTTCATACCTGGGAAGAAAAACCACTTGTCCAATGCACACAAAGGTAAGGTCGAAGCACAGAAAGACAAATATTGCATGTTCTCACTCATATGTGGAAGTGAAAAAAGTGGAGCTCATGAAGACAGAGAATAGATTGGTGGCTACCAGAGGCCAAGAAGGGGGAAGCGGAGGGAGGAAGGAGAAAAAAGAATATAAATTTATTTATTGCCATTGAACTGTACACTTAGAAATGGTAAAGATGGTAAATTTTATATATATATATAATTTGTATAGATGTATGTATATAATATGTATATATACAAAATATATATATGTATGTACATAATTACCTCAATAAAAAAATCCCCTCACCTAGGCCAAAAACACAACTACAGGAATGATATCACAGGAGGGACATCCCATTACTTCCTCACGTCCTGCCCACACTCAAGGAAAGGGGACTATCCAGGGCACATATATCAGTGGTTGGGAACCTTGAAGGTCATCTTAAAATTCTGCCTATCATATTAAATATTCATTGTACACCACAATTTATTTATCAGTTGTTCTGTTAATGGACATTCAGTTTCAATTGTTTTGGCCATTATGAATAAATCTGCTGAAAACATCTGGAAAAAAAAGTGAAGGTCAGGATTTTGTGTGTGTTGTCTCTGCATGTGCACGCACATACACAAATTGTGGTTTAATATTCATAATATTTACCATTTTCACTATTTTTAAGTGTATCATTCAGTGGCATTAAGTCCATTCATATTGTTGTACAACCATCAGCACTATCTGTTTCCAGTGTTTTCACCTTACCAAACAGAAAGTTTGTACCCATATCAGAATAACTTCCCATTCCTCTCTTCTATCAGCACCTGGTAACCACTATTCTACTTTCCGTAACTGTGAATTTGACAATACTAGGTACTTGATATAAGTGGAATTGTATAATGTTTTCATTTTATTACTGGCTCATTTCACTTAACATAATGTCTTCAAGATTTTTCCATATTGTAGTATGTGTCAGAATTTCCTTCCTATGTAAGGCTAAACAATATCCCATTGCATGTACACACCATGTTTTGTTTATCCGTTCATCCGTGATGGACATTTGTGTTGTTTCTACATTTTGGCTATAGTGAATGATGCTGCAATGAACAGGGATGTACAAATCTCGGTTCAAGTCTCTCCTTTAAATTCTTTTGTGTATATACCTAGGAATAGAACTGCTGAGTTATATAGTGGTTTCAAGGTTTACTTTTTGAGAAACTGCCAAACTGTCTTTCACAGCAGCTGTGCCACTTTACAGGCCCACCAGCAAAGCATGAGGTTTCCAATTTCTCCATTTCCTCAGCAACACTTGTTATTTTTTGGTGGTGCTAGTTGTTTTATAAGAACCATCCTAAGTGGTGCATACCCCCCATATACATTTAACATTTTGAAAATGATACTTAGACAATATAAGAGTACTATTCTGATAGTGTTTCTTTACAACCACAATTTTTGGTTAATTTGGTGGTTATTTTGTTAATTGAGAAGGAACAATTAATAGTGCTTCCAACTGAATCCATCAACTAAACTTCCTGAAAACCCTGAAGAAACACATTCTTGTCCTGTTTTATGGACAGCCATGACCTGTGACTCTGTCTGTTTATTAAAGTTCGTTTTACTTTTTGGGTTTAGCAGGTAATGTTAAAAAGTGAATGGGGATATTTCCAGATATTTTTTATAAAATATTGAGATGGTTGAAATAAAAGTGATTTTTATTTCATTATTTAGGTAATTTCAATATTCTGCTTTACTCATGTGTTCAGATGCTGTATAAGTAGTGAGATTCTAATAATATCTTTTAGAAGCCCCATTGTCCAACATTCCCCACCCTTCCACTGAAACAGAAGATTGTAAAAACTGGTCAACTTACTTGACCACAGACTCTTAACAGTTTGAAAATTTGGTCATAAATATTGCTTGACTGCTGCTTGAATTGGCATTTTCCCCCCGACTACCCGTTGAATCTTGGCTCAGCTGCCTGTTATGCCACCAGCTCAGTTCCTTTGCTTTTTGGTTGATCCACTGGATAGGACGCCAGCCCCATGCTACCCATTAGCGTATGAGCCCCACCCACTCAGCTCCTTCTCCCCAACCTTCCAGGATTCTCAGTGTTCATTGTCATTGGTATTTCACACACAGTCTATAAGCCACAAAGTTTTCATTGGTATAAACACAAAATCACAAAATATCAGAACTTAGGGGTCTCAGAGGAAACTGACCCAGATAGGTTAAAGAGTTTATTTGGAGTTAATGAACATTAGATTAAGAATAAGAATTCCTGTCTACTGCTTCTCGATTCAGGTTCCTTCCCTCAATGATATAGCCTTTCTTTGGAGAGAACCCATTCTGATTACAGATACCAGACAGAACTATTAAAAACCAAGGCAGGCAGATCACTCGAAGTCAGGAGTTCAAGATCAGCCTGGCCAACATCGTGAAACCCCACCTCTACTGAAAATACAAAACTTAATTGGGCATGGTGGCGCGTGCCTGTGGCCCCAGCTACTCAGGAGGCTGAGGCAGGAGAATCACTTGAATGTGGGAGGCAGAGGTTGCAGTGAGCCGAGATCATGGCACTGCACTCCAGCCTAGGCAACAGAGTGAGATTTCATCTCAAAAAATAAATAATTAAAAAATAAAAATAAAAACCTGTATTCCAGGAATGCAAGTTTGTGGTAATTCTCAAAATCCAGGAAGGGTCCACAGCCTTATTCCTACACCCAAGGCAGCTCTTCCATAGGGCAGTGTAGAGCCTGTCAAGGCAAAGGGGAAATTAGTCCATTTACATTCAATGTCATTATTGATAAGTAGGGACTTACTGCTGCCATTTTGTTAGTTGTTTTCTGGTTGTTTTTTGGTCTTCTCTTCTTTCTTTCATTCCTGCCTTCCTCTAGTGGAGATGATTTTCTGTGGTGATATGATTTAGTTTCTTGCTTTTTAATTTTTGTGTATCCATTGTATGTTTTTTGGTTTGAGGTTGCAATGAGGCCTGAAAATACCATATTATAACCCATTATTTTACCCTGATAACAACTTAACACTATTTGCATAAACAAACAAGCAAAAAGAAAACTAATAAAAGCTTGCCTTAATTTCATCTCCTCACTTTTTAACTTTTTGTTGTTTCTATTTATATCTTATTGTACTATGTCTTGAAAAGTTGTAGTTATTATTTTTGATTGGTTCGTCTTTTAGTCTTTCTACTTAAGATAAGAGTAGCTTACACACCACAGTTACAGTGTTATAATATTCTATGTTTTTCTGTTTACTGACTATTACCAGTCAGTGTTGTACCTTCAGGTGATTATTTATTGCTCATTAATATCCTTTTCTTTCTGACTGAGGTACTCCCTTTAGCATTTCTTGTAAGATGGGTCTGGTATTAATGAAATTCCTCAACTTCTGTTGTCTGGGAAAATCTTTATTTCTCCTTCACGTTTGAAGGTTATTTTCACTGGATATACTATTTTAGGGTAAGAGGGATTTTTTCTTCAGTGCTTTAAATATGCCATACTGCTCTCTCCTGGCTTGTAACGTCTCCACTGAAAAGTCTGCTGCCAGAAGTATTGGAGCTCCATTGTATGGTATTTGTTTATTTTCTTTTGCTGCTTTTAGGATCCTTTCTTTATCCTTGACCTTTGGGAGTTTGACTATTAAATGCCTTGAGGTAGTCATCTTTGAGTTAAATCTACTTGGTGTTCTATAACCTTGTTGTACTTGGATATTGATATCTTTCTGTAGATTTGGAAAGTTTTCTATTATCCATTTGAATAAACTTTCTCCCCCATCTCTTTCTGTACCGCCTCTTTAAGGCCGATTACAGATTTGCCCTTTTAAGGCTATCTTAAGGCTATTTTCTGTATAGAACTGTAGGATCTTTTTTCTCCTCTGACTGTGTATTTTCAACTATCCTATCTTCAAGCTCACTAATTCTTTCTTCTGCTATTAAAGGGCTCTGATACATTCTTCAGTATGCCAATCGCATTTTTCAGCTCCAGAATTTCTGCTTGATTTTTTTTTTAATTATTTCAATGTCTTTGTTCAATTTAGCTGATAGAGTTCTGAATTCCTTTGGTGTTATCTTGAATTTCTTTGCGTTTTCTCAACACAGTTATTTTGAATTCTCTGTCTGAAAGGTCACATATCTCTGTTTCTCCAGGATCGGTCCCTGGTGCCTTATTTAGTTCATTTGGTGAGGTCACATTTTCTTGGATGGTGTTGATGCTAGCAGATGTTCTTTCATGTCTGGGCATTGAAGGATTAGGTATTTATTGTAGTCTTTATTATCTGAGCTTATTTATAGCTGTCTTTCTTAGCAAGGCTTTCCAGATATTTGAAAGACTCAAGTGTTATGATCTAAACAGCTTTTGTTTTAGGAGGCACCCCAAGCACGGTAATGCTGTGGCTCTTGCAGACTCGTAGAGATACTGCCTTGATAGTCTTGGACAAGATCCAGGAGAATTCTCTGGATTACCAGGCAGAGACTCTTGTTCTTTCTCCTTACTTACTCCCAAACATACAGAGTCTCTCTGTTCTGAGCCACCTAAAGCTAGGGAGTGGAGTAACACGAGTACCCCTGTGACCACAACCCTTATGGCTAAACTCGGTCAGACCTGAAGCCAGCACAGTGCTGGGTCTCACCCAAGGCCTGCTATAACCACTTCCTGACTACTGTCTATGTTTGCTCAAGGCCCTGGGGCTCTACAATCAGCAGGTGGCAAAGCCAGCCAGGTCTGTGTTCTTCCCTTCAGGGCAGCAAGGTTTTCCAGGCCCTGGGTGGGTCCAGAAGTGCCATCCAGGAGTCAGGAACTACAGTCAAAAACCTTAGAAGTCTACCTGGTATTTTATTGTATCGTGGCTGAGCTGGCACCCAAACCACAAGATGCAGTCCTTCCCACTCTTCTCTCCCCTTTCTAAAAGTAGAGGACACCCCTGCTCCCCATAGGCACCATCACCCCTGTCCATGAGGAGCACTGCCAGACTACCACCGATTATCTCTTAAGGCCCAAGGTCTCTTAAGTCAGCTTGTGGTGAATGTTGCCTAGCATGGTCATCACACTTCAGGGCAGCAGGCTCCCCTCTAGCCCAGGGCAGGTTCAGAAATGCCATCCAAGAATCAAGTCCTGGAATCGTGGACCCTAAGAGCCCACTTGGTCCTTTACCCACTGTGGCAGTGTTGATACCTGAAGCCAGCACGTCTCAGAGGCTCACCAAGGCCCTCAATGTAGTACCTGGCTATCACTGCTGGTTATTTGGGGCCCAAGGGCTCTTCAGTTAGCAGGTGATAAATGTTGCCAGGACTAGGTCCTTTCCTTCAGGGCACGGGGTTCCCTTCTGGACCAGGGTGTGTCTAGAAATACTGCCTTGGGGCAAGGGCCTGGAATGGAGGCCTCATGAGTCTGACCAGTGCCCTATCCTGCTGTGGCTTAGCTGGTATCCAAGATGTAAGACAAAGTCCTCCTCATTCTTCCCTCTCCTCTCCTCAAGTGAAACGAGAAGGTCTCTTTTGAAGCTGTGAGCTGTGCAGTATGGGACTAGAGGAGGGGTGATGCCAGCACTTCCTCGGCTGCCCCAGCTGGTGTCTCAGTATGTCGCATGCCCCATGAGTCCACCATCTCTGAACTTAGTTCAGCACTAGGACTCACTGCTGCCTGGGGTGGGGCAGGGGTGGTGTCTTGGCAATTCAGTGGCGAGTCAGGACTGTTTTTTTAATCTCTTCAGTGCCTCTTTCAGCGATATGAAGTTAAAACCAGGTACTTATGAGTGCTCACTTGAGTTTTGGTTCTTATGAAGGTATTTTTTTCTACATAGATCGTTCTTAAGTTGGTGTCCTTGCAGGGGGGTGAGGGGACAGCAGGGACGGGATGATAGGTGGAGCCTTCTATTCCGCCATCTTGCCCCGTCTCCATTTGTGATATTTCCATACATGAATATAAGGTGTAATGATCAAATCAGAGTAATTAGGATATCAGTCACCTCACACATTTATTATATTTTTGTGTTAGAAACGTTTCAAATCTTCTGGCTATTATAATAAATTATTGTAAACTAGAGTTACCTTGTTATGCTGTCCAACACTGGAACTTATTTCTTCCATCTAACTGTACTTTTGTACCCATTAACCAACCTCTTTACAACCTCCTAACCCCCTTCCCAGCCTTTGGTAATCATCATCGTACTTTCTCCCTCCCTGAGATAAACTTTTTTTTAGCTCCTACATTAGGTTGTTTATTTGAAATCTCCTTACTTTTATGAAGTAGGTGTTTATTTCTAAACTTCCTTCTTAGACTGGCTTTAGCTGTAACTCATAAATTTGGGTATGTTGTGTTTTTATTTTCTTTCGTTTCAAAAAAACTTTTAAGTTTTCTTCTTAATTTCTTTGTCGACACATTGTTTACTCAGGAGTATGTTGTTTAGTTTTCATGTATTCAAGAGTTTCATGAGTTCCTGTTGTTAATGATTTCTGGTTTTATTCCATTGTGCTCAGAAAAGATACTTGATATGATTTTAATTATTTTAAATACATTAAGACTTGTTTTGTGGCCTAAGATATGGTCTATCCTGGAGAATGTTTCATGTGCTGATGAAAAGAATGTGCATTCTGCAGCTGTTGAATGAAGTGTTTTGTCAATGTCTGTTGGGTTCATTTGAAATACAACTGAAATACAATGTTGCTTTGTTGATTTTCTTTCTAGATGATCAGTGCAATTCTGACAGTGAGGTGCTAAAGTTCCTAACTATTATTGTATTGAAGTCTATATCTCCCTTTAGATATAACAATATTTGCTTTATGTATCTAGGTGTTCCTATGTTGGGTGTGTATTTATTTACAATTGTTGTATATTCTTTTGCTGAAGGATCCTTTTGATCCTTTTATCATGACATAGTAAGTTTTGTCTCTTTTAACAGTTTTTGACTTAAAGTCTATTTTATGTGATGTTAAGTATAGCTACTCCTGCTTATTTTTTGTTTCTGTCTGTGAGGAATCTTTTCCATCCGTTCATTTTTGGTCTATGTATGTCTTTATAAGTAAAGTGAGTTTCTTGTGGGCAGTACATAGGTGGGTCATGTTTTTTTCTCTTAATCCTTTCAGCTAGTCTGTATCTTTTGATTACCAGGCTAGGCAACATTCACCACAAGTTGACTTAAGAGTGGGGAATTTAAGCTGTTTATGTTCAAGGAATTATTGATAAGTAATGAGTTACTCCTCTTATTTTGTTAATTGTTTTCTGGTTGTTTTATATATCCTTTGTTCCTTTCTTCCTCTCTTATTATTTATCATCATGATGTGATGGTTTTCAGTAGTGATAAGTTTTTATTCTCTTTCGCCTTTGTGTATATGCTTTACCAGTGGGTTTAATATTTTTGTGTGTTTTCATGATAGTGATTATTGTCTTTTCACTTCCAGATGTAGAACTCCTTTGAGCATTTCCTGTAAAGCCAGTCTAGTGGTGACAAATTCCTTCAGTTTTTGCTTGTTTGTAAGAGAGTAATAATATTTTAGACACATTGGATTACATAAAATATAATATTAAAATTAACTTCATCTGTTTCTTTTTATTATTTTTGATGTGATTACTAGAACATTTAAAATTACATATGTGACTTGCATTATATTTCTGTAGAGCAAGTGCAGGACCAAACAATCAGTCACTATTAATCTGATTTTTGCCTTCACTGACTGGGCTAATTTTTATGCTCTTGAATTCCCCTCAGACATTCTCAGGATGGCTGGACTCACCTTGTTTTACCTCAGGTCCCTACGGCCCTATGCGTGAGCACTCAACTTCTGAGTCTGGATTATTTCAGCCAGTCCTGGGTACCATGAGGGCAGTTAGGGATCTAGAGCTTCCCATCCCCCTTTCAGGGGAACTCAAAGGGCATTCTATTCATAGCCCAACAAAGCCCTGTCTCTGAGAGTGCTCTCATGCCTGCCAGGTACCCCTAGAATCCAGAGAAACCCACAGTTCTTCCTGTAGTTGAAGACATAGACACACCTTTTACCAATAGAATGTTCTCAGGGAACGAGAAAACATTAGGACTCCTTCAGGGAGAAATGAGGAGGATGCTGGGGTCGGGTGCGGGGGCTGAGAGGGAGGGACAACAGGACACCAATACAGGATGGGCAGCACCTATGCATCAAGCTCTCCAGGTAGTTTAAGTATAACTGTCACATACTCCTTAGCTGACAGTAAGATTAGGGTTACCTTTTATAAGCATGCAGAAATGCCTGAAGTACTAAAAATGTCAAGGTCCCATAGATCAAACCTAAGTTATAAGTAGCATAACAAAAGAATTTCTACTCACCAGTTTCAAGGCAATCTCACAGTCACCGAGTGCCAGCCTTGCTAGCCCACATCTGCGGGGACAGACACCTCTCGGGGAAGAGAGTGGGAGACTGTCTGCACAACAGCCAGGCTGCAGGGATCAATTATGTTTTTAATTGATAAAGATGGTTACCCAATTCTTTGACACTATATAGAAAACAGACCAAAAAATAAAAAAATTTTAAAAAAAACTTTTCTTTTTAGAACAACAAAAAACACCAGGAATTGGCTCTATTCCAGAATCTTCCGAAATGTGAGAACATCCTCTTTTTCCTTGCTTCTGAGTGTCATCAACATTATCAGCACCCTAACAGAACACCGTTTATTGTGTGCCTTTCTGTCTTCAGAATTTGTTGGCTTTTCCTACAAGACTCCTAAATACTTCATTCCTCAGTGGTTTGCAGGGCATGACGGTGCTTTGTGGAAAAGTCCCCTCTGCCCTGGTACACTTTCCTCTGCAGATGCTTTATTAAGTGCCATGGGTCATGGAGGAGCTCAGGCCACCCTGGCCTCCAGCATATTTTGATGCTAGTTGGGTGGCAGGGAAACAAATACATTTGCTCCTAATTCTCTTCTATCTCTTTCTGGCCTTTGATGCAGAGAAAGAGTAAAGAACCTCTCTGAGCCCTTTCAACCTCTGAGATGCAAAGTCAACTGTTGCCCATAAAGCAAGCAAGTACAGTAAACCAGTCTTTAGGCTGAGAATCCCTGGGAGGCAGGGACTCTGATACCTGCTCCTCTCACCTCCTCTACCCTAATGAAGCACAAGAAGGGAAGTTATCTTCTAGGACACCAAGCAAAAACCTTTCAGTCCTATCTCTTTGGAGCAGAACAACTTTCCCTACTCTTTCTACTTTTTTTTTTTTTTTTTGTCAACGCTTAGAGCTGTTTTCTCTAATTTCTACCTAATTTTTGTGCGTATTCTCAGAGTTCAATGTACATAGATTTACCTTACCAGTGCTAGAAATACAGCATTTCTACCTGTGACCTCTGAGATTTTCAACAGATGTTTACAAATAGGTGTGCATTACATAATAAAAAGTTTGAGGTTTAAAAAAATGATAAAGGAACCCAAAATGTTAATTATAGCAGCGTTTGTATGTGTACGCACGTGTGTGTTACAGGTGATAACAGACAATCAAATGAAACGCTAAAAATGGAAAAGGCAACTTCCTAGAAGTCTTGGGGTGTCTTATGATTTTCTAAGACCAAATCAGACCTTCAGATTCATTGACACAAAATCAGCTCACATAATTATCTACAACTGAATGTTAAGATATACTTTGCCATGTTTCCTGTTCACTAAAAAGAAACTTATTACCATGCAGATTTTAATTCAGTATATATTTTCAATCAAACTTGTAGGGGTTTCACAAGAACACTCTACTTAAGATTCGAGTTCTGTGTACATAGAATCACAGAGTCCTAGGGTTTAAAATTAAAGTCACTTAGTTCCATGATTAGCTGCTTGAGTCCTATTGCAATATTCTTTCAATGTAGTTGGGATGTCGAGGCTTGGATGTCTCAAATGACAGAGAAGTCAATATCTCCCAAGTCACCCGTTCTTGAAAAGTGCTATTAGATCAGGTTCCCCTTCACCCCTTCTCTGTTATAAATCTGTTTTTTGTGGTTTCCATCCTTTATTGTTGATTTCTGCCTACCATGCTCCTGGGAAAATCTTCCTCTTGACAACCCTCAGAATATTTGAGGGCAACTAGCATGGCTTCCCAGGTCTTTCCACATGCATCCTGTTCCTCCGACTGCTCCCAAGGTGACATGACTTGGTTCGCCTTACTGACCTATTCTGAATGTATCTCTCCTCTGTACACTTAAAATATATATACTCCTTTCTGAGTGGGGTAATGAAAGACAATGCTTTGGGTGCGGTCATTTTCCATCAGTACACCGGCACTTTGACTGCTTTTTTCACATATGACATATGATTCCTTTTCTTGACATGAGCCTGCAATATTCACTCCAATTCTCCCTGAAGGCTTACACTAGCCACTATGTAAACTTTCAGGCTCACTTTCAGGGAACTGTCTAATGATGGGTCTGAGTAAGGCCATGGGGGAAATTGCTCCTTCACCAAGTGCAGTGGTTCCCAACCTGTGGCTGACACACCATAGGCAGCCAATGGCCAGGGGACTTCCCATTAAAAAGACTACCAACTGTGACGCCCCTTCACTGCTGGAACCTTGGGGTACTTGACATCAAAAAACACCACCAGCCTTCTCATTAAGTGTTATTTAGTCCCCGCTGGAAAGCACACTACAGGTATATGTTCTGTGACAAGTGTAATGTGTTTATGAGCATGTGCATAATGAATTATTGGAAATAGCTGTGTTTTTAATACCCCCTTAATATATAAAGTTTGACTCCTGTCAGCCTTGGGTCTGTTAAAAATATTTAAGGGTTTGCTTACATGGTGGTCTGCCAAAGCCTTCGGTGGTGATCTAGTGGCCTCACCATAGAATCACTGAGGACCCAGGATTGTGGGAGGCCCCCAGAGGGTGATGCAAGGCTGGGGAACATTTAAGGTGTCACTTCACTCATTTTTGGAGAGGCAGGTGAGAGACTTGCCCACATTTCTTACAATCAGGGAGCCAAGACTATTACATAAGAATAATAAGAAACCACTACAGAACTCAGAATTCCAATCTCCAATACTAAGGTTAAGGAAATAGCTATTTAGCACTTACTTTATCAAGGGTTCCTCTGTTTAAGCCATTTGCTTGTTAGTACCCTAAGTTTCCTTGAGGAGTGTCCTTTATACTAACTTTCTCACCTGGTACTGTAACTGGTCTTCCATGTGCAATAGGTGTTACTTCTATCAGTCTGCCCCACAACAAATCTCTCCCTTATCCTGGCCAGAAAGGTATGCCCATGAGCCTCCTAGACCTGACCCATAACACTTTCAGGAAATTGCCTGATCCCAAAATGTATGGCAGAATCCAGCTCTAAGAACATGTGGATGACATCCTCTTGGATGAGAAAGGCTATGAAGTGTCACTTAAGGCAATAGACTTATTAATGATACTGTAAATCAATCCTCAAATATACAAAATTACCTACCGAGTTTGCCTTGGTACTCTTTAGTGAAGAAAATAAAATTGAGTAAATACAGGTATATCTCACATGCAGAACAAATTCAGGTATTCCATACTTCATGCTCAGACCCCTGCAATACCTTCCCTTCGCCTCCTTGCCTTGCCCCTAACTTCCCCCACTCTGGCCCATCCTCCTCTGTGTTGCCAATTAGCACTGTTACTATTCCTCCTCATTACAGTAGGAAAGTTTCTCCAGGCCTTCCAGAAACCAATTCTAACCTCCCTCAGCTTTCCTACATGAACTTTCCCTTCCACCAAACTTGTCTTTTGTAGGTTTTCAACTACATCACCACATGTCTGTCTTCACACCCACTTGAATAAGTAAAAGCAATCTCCACCTTCCCTGGCCCAGGTTCTCCCTTCCCTGGCCCAGCTGCCTTCCCAGATAGCACTGCCTCCAGTGCTCGCTTCTTTTTTTTTTTTTTAAGATGGAGTCTTGCTCTGTCACCCAGGCCAGAGTGCAGTGGCACAATCTTGGCTCACCACAACCTCCACATCCCAGGTTCCAGCGATTCTCCTGCCTCAGCCTCCCGAGTAGCTGGGACTACAGGTGCATGCCACCATGCCTGGCTAATTTTTTGTATTTTTAATACAGATGGGGTTTCACCATGTTGGCCAGGCTGGTCTCGAACTCCTGAATTCCAGTGATTCACCCGCCTCGGCCTCCCAAAGTGCTGAGATTACAGGTGTGAGCCACTGCACCTGGCCACTCACTTCTTTTTTTTTTTTCTTTTTTCTTTTTTTTTTATTATTATTATACTTTAAGTTCTAGGGTACATGTGCATAACGTGCAGGTTTGTTACATATGTATACTTGTGCCATGTTGGTGTG
>NW_012103054.1:326481-375684 GCF_000951045.1 Mandrillus leucophaeus
CAGCAGATCTCTCGGCAGAAACTCTACAAGCCAGAAGAGAGTGGGGGCCAATATTCAACATTCTTAAAGAAAAGAATTTTAAACTCAGAATTTCATATCCAGCCAAACTAAGTTTCATAAGTAAAGGAGAAATAAAATCCTTCACAAATAAGCAAATGCCACTCACTTCTTACTCAGGTGAATGTTTGTCACATTTGGTATTTCTGGTACTTGTGTAGTACTTGGCATACATAGTCATGCACCATATAATGATGTTTTAGTCAACGACAGACAGCATATTTGATAGTAGTCTCATAAGATTATCACACCATATTTTTTAATGTACCTTTTCTATGTATAGATATGTTCAGATAGATAAATATTTACCATTGTGTTGCAGTTCCCCGGAGTATTCAGCACAGTAACATGCTGTACAGGTTTGCAGCGTAGGAGCAATAGGCTCTACCATATAGCCAAGGTGTGTAGTAGGCTCTACCATCTAGGTTTGTGTAAGTCCATTCGATGATGTTCGCACAATGACACAATCCCCTGATGATGTATTTGTCAGAACATCTCTGTTATTAAGTGATGCATGATTGTACTGCCTTGTATCTGCTGGAGACAGTTGTCCGTGGGTTTCCCATGTCTCTGCACCTCTTGCCAGCAGATATACTGACTGCATTTATTCTGAACTATGATTACAAGGATGTTTATATAGGGGATAGCTTTAAAATATGAAAACAAAGTCTCTCTCTGGAGAAAAGGGCAGGCATGCCTGCTGCCCATTAAGACATGGGTTCCTTAAGCTCCAGGTTTCTCTCCTATAATGCAACCTACTTCATGTGCTGGTGTCAAATGGCCATCTGTGTCACCTGTTGGGAATTGGGGCCTGGGGAAGTCACAAGAAAAAGTTGGTACTGTGGCTATTGCTATGGTTATAATAAAGGCCTTTATGTGTGACCCAGGAGTCCTGTGTCTTCTGCCAGCATCCATGACACTGCAAGGTAAAAATCTCAGACCTTTCACAGTTCTTGACATTATCTTTCCATGGGAGCTTCAGCTCCTCTAAATGAGAAAGCCAGAGATTAGAGACAGAAATCTGTATTGTATTTCTTAACATGTCTGATATTTTCCCCTATATATTCTAAGTACACAATAAGTTTTATTGATGATACAAATGATATTGAAACTAAGACAAAATCATCATAGCAACAAACTCTCCAGTTTGACTCAGTTTCAATCCATACTCATCCTTCCTGCTCTGCATGGCTCTGGATTTTGAGCAGTAGGGTCTTTAAAAACAAATACATGTGTGCAAGAGGGAATAGGAAAGGAATGAATGTGAGTAGCCCAGGGAACAAAATCCAGGAAATGGGTTTGAGAACCAAACTGTGACAAGGATGCCTAATTGCCTCTAAATATTAATTCTGCATTTTTTCCTTGGTAAAAAGAACACTGATTTTTGTTTTATCTGAGAACATTATGGCTAGCTAAAATAATACAGTTGGCCCTTGAACAACCCAAGTTTGAACTGCGTAGGTCCACTTATATGTGGATTTTCTTCTGCTTCTGCCACCCCTGAGACAGTAAGACCAACCCCTCCCATCCTCCTCTTGCTTCTCCTTTTCCTCAGCCCACTCAACATGACAATAATGAGGATAAAGACCTCTCTGATGATCCACTTCCATTCAATGAATAGTAAATACATTTTCCTTATGATTTTCTTTTTTTTTCTCTTTGAGATGAAGTCTCACTCTGTCACTCAGGCTGAAGTGTAGTGGTGCGATCTCAGTTCACTGCAACTGCCGCCTCCCAGGTTCAATCGATTCTCCTTTCTCAGCCTCCTGAGTAGCTGGGACTACAGGTGTCCACCACCACGCCCAGCTAATTTGTGTATTTCTTTAGTAGAGACAGGGTTTCATCATGTTGGCCAGCCTGGTCTCGAACTCCTGACCTCAGGTGATCCGCCCACCTCGGCCTCAAAGTGCTGGGATTACCAGGCATGAGCCACCGCGCCCAGCCTTCTTATGATTTTCTTAATAAAATTTTCTTTTCTCTAGCTAGCTTTACTATAAGAATACAGTACATAGTACATACAACATACAAAGTATGTGTTAATCAACAATTTACGTTATTAGTAAGGATTCCAGTCAACAAGTATGTTTTGGGAGAGTCCAAATTATATGCTGATTTTTGACTATATGGAGGAGTTAATCCCCCTAACTCCTACATTGTTCAAGGATCAAATGTATATTCTTCAGCCTGTCTTGTAGATTATATTTCTGGGCTCTAGCTAATGAGATATAAGGGGTAGTGGAAGGGAGAGCATTTCCTTCTTCTTGCCCCCTTTTCCTTTTTATTACCTGGGTTGCAGATTTAATTGTTGGAGCTCTAGCAACCAAGTTGAACCATGAGGCAAATTTGAAAATAGAATCCTTGCATAATGGAATAATAAAAGGAAAGCATGAGCCCCTGATACCATGAAGCCACCACAACAGGTTTTAACAAACTATCTCCTAACCTCTTTTACACGAGAAAAAAATAAACTTCAGTTGCCTTTAAACCACTGTTACTTTTTATTTTCTGTGTGTAGTGAACTTATTCCTAACTAATACACAGACCCAATTTTCACTGAGGATAGAGTATATCGTCAACCGCATTTCTTAGAGAGAGGCCATTTTATGTCTTTTTGACACTTAAAAACATTAAAAAGTGAGGACTACAATCAATCCACATGTGTGACTATATAGTCCAAGAGAAAACCCATTTTAAATGATTGAATTCAATTCTGTTTTGAATGATTCATGCAAACTTACACGTGCATAATGTGTCTTAGGAATATTTATATCAAACCAATGAAGAATGGCTTTTCCAGAAATTTTCTGACCTTTTGAACATAGTCTTATTATGTCAAAAACTATTTCACAGGTACTTTGAAAGTGCTTTAGAGCATTGAGTTGTACCACGTTTTAGTCTATTTGTGCGGTTATAGCAAAATACTTCAGACAGGGTAATTTATAAATCGTAGAAATTTATTTCTCATAGTCCAAGACCAAGGTGCCCACAGATTCAGTGCCCAGCGAAGGCTGCTCTCTGCTTCCAGAATGGTGCTTTGTTGCTGCATCCTCCAGAGAGGAGGAATGCCATGTCCTCACATGTTGGAAGAAATGGAAGGAAAAAAGGACCGGGCAGCTCTCTGAAGCCTCTTTTATAAGGTCACTAATCATATTTATGATAATGAAACACTTCTGACTTAATCGTTTCCCAAAAGACCTCTAATACTATTAGTATGAACTACTAGAGTTGGATATTAGGTTCCAATGTGAACATTTTGTAGAGACACATACATTTCAACTATAGCACACCAGCACTGCCAAAAATCAGGCTGGATCTAGCTTCCAACCTTGGTGTCCTTTGTCTTGTACCCCAGTCATATGTTCAGCCATGATTTAAATTCTTAGGACCAATTCCAAGCTAAGGCAAGAGGTATTCATACCCCATCAGCTCCATTGTTTGAGATCTCAGCTTCAAATGACCATTGCTGCTCATCAGTCTGCTCTAAACGAAAGTGTGATTTTTTTTTTTTTTTCTTGAGATGGAGTCTTGCTCTTGTCACCCAGGCTGCAGTGCAATGGCATGATCTCTGCTCGCTGCAACCTCTGCCTCCTGGGTTCAAGCGATTCTCCCACCTCAGCCTCCCGAGTAGCTGGGATTACAGGCATGTGCCACCATGCCCAGCTAATTTTTTGTATTTTTCATAAAGATGAGGTTTCACCATGGTCTTCAACTCTTGACTTCAGGTGATCCACCTGCCTTGGCCTCTCAAAGTGCTGGGATTACAGGTGTGTGCCACCACATCAGGCCAAGTGTGATTCTTAATAAACCCTTTTGTGTACTATGGAGAAGAGATCAAGGTAAGAGAATGCTAATAGCCCTAGAGTTCTGGATTCTAGTCCTAGAATCCATTTACTAATTTGGGTACCTTCAGGACAGCATGTGTTTTTGTTGTCTCTGTTTCTTCACCTGATAGACATAGAATAACTCAGGCTTTGACTTTCTCCCTGGGCTTCCTTGAGATTTCATGACACAGTTAATGAGGAAGAGCTTTGTAAAATGGAAAGGGCCCTATTATGTCACATGTCATGAAGATGGTGACTCCCAACAGTTAGAAATTCAATGGAAAAGGAAGGAAACTATATGGGATAGCCTATTGGGCATACATTAATTTTAGAAGGATGGCATCCTTAAAATCAGTAAACTCTTGGATGCCTATCAACCCAAACTTATTAAGATCTTCTTGCAAGAGCTACCTCAGAGACTATTTCCTTCTGACCTCTTGTTCAACACACATAGTGGAGGTTAAGGGTATTACTTTGATTCCACAAACCAAACAAGCAAATTTTACATGATACCTTCAAAAAAAGCCAGTGGACAGAGGTAGTACTTAAAAGCACGAGAATTGCTTGAACCTGGAAGGCGGAGATTACAGTGAGCTGAGATCGTGCCACTGCATTCCGGCCTGGGTGACAAAGCAAGACTGTGTCTCAAAAAAATTAAAAGGTAAAAATAAATTAAATAAAATGGTACCACTGTAGCAATACTACTCTTTACTATTTTAGTAGGCCATTAGAGATAGAGTTGAGGCCCATTCTTTAGTCAGTGGTCTCTTGAACTTCATGAGGAGAATGTGTTATCTTCTTGGTAAAGTCAGAACTTTTGAGAATAACCCTAAAGCTCTGTGACAGAATTGGAGGAATAAAATTCAGGCAGCTTTCTGAATGGAGCTAACTTGTGGGGCTACTCCCCTCAGCAGACGGGTCTCAGTTTCAATTTCAGCTTTGCTACTTAGCTCTTACGTGTTCCTGGTCCAATAACCAAACTTCAGTTTCCTCATCTATATCATGGGAACAACAAAGCATTCCCCATACTAGATGCTGGCTTACTCTTATTCCCTTTCCTCTTAGTTCCTCTCAAAAAACCAGGATAACTAGGAGATCAGAGGCTGTTGATATGTACACTGGATCTTAAGGAATCTGTGCCTGACTTCTAGTGTCCTTGGACATCCAAAGAGAGCTTAAAGCTGATTCAGAGACATTTCTTGGAGAAACAGCTTCAAAAATTATGTCAGATGGGACTATATTGGATAACCTCAAACCAAAAAGAGGCAAAATTGTGATGTGGGCAAAGTATGTCTTCAGTTCCTCCCCTCTCCTACTTTCAGGTCCCTTCTGTCTCCTGGTTGGCTGTTCTTTCTTGGACACCAAGTGTCCCTTTGCTGCTTGTGGATATCCTGGGTCAGGCCTTTTCCCTCTGGGGAGGCCCAATGACCCAGACTGGGTCTCGCTTCTCATCCCTCTTATGTCTCAGCTAACCTCATCATACTCTTGTGATGCATGGAACTACTCTGAGTTGAGGGTCTTCTCAAAGAAGAGCTGATAAGACAATTTACTCAGAGGTTAAATTGCTAGTGAGGTTTTTTGGGTTTCCCTATCTGAGAGTCTGAGAGAATCTGCAGTTCCTCCTGCAGGAGGTCTTAAGGCTAAGGCACAGTCAAGGAACTCTTTTAATATCCTTCATAATCCCCATCCTGAACCCACATGTAAAAAGCCAAAGAAGCAAAGTAACCAACTGCTAGTAGTGCTTGCTATCAGTATGAGATCCCAGTGCGGCCCCGTGCTGTCGTCTAATCACTGCCCAATACGAGTCATCTGAGCCACTAGCACAGAAAGACTCTCTAAGATATTTGCGATGACTCAGGAACACCCAGGATCAAGCTCCAGAGATGAACCTTTGGGGACTTTCAGCTTTAAAAAAATATCTGGAGTACAGGCTTGATATATGGTTTGGCTCTATGTCTCCACCCAAATCTCATCTGGAATTGTAGTCTCCACATGTCAAGGGAAAGCCCTGGTGGGAGGTGATTGAATCATGGGAGTGGTTTCCCTCATGGTTTTCTCATGATAGTGAGCAAGTTCTCATGAGATCTGATGGTTTTATAAGTGGCAATTTCCCCTGTGCTTGCTTTCCTCCCTGCCACCTGGTGAAGAGGTGCCTGCTTCCCCTTCACTTTTCACCATGATTATAAGTTTCCTGAGGCCTCCCCAGCTATACAGAACTGTGAGTCAATTAAACCTCTTTCCTTTATAAATCACCCAGTCTCAGGTATGTCTTTATAACAGTGTGAAAACAGACTAATACAAGGCTGATATGGAAACAATTTTTTAATCAGTTTAAACAGTTTCTTCCCTCAACAAACTGTATAATGTGTGACTATTCCACATACAGGAGAGGCATATCTCAGCTTCTTCTCTGCTTTTCCTATTCCATTCTGCTTTTCCTATTCCTATTCCTAGGACAGGCAAAACTGAGAAGAGTCGTGCAGGGGGAATTATCTCAGCACCTAAGATCTTTCCAGTTGAGAACATTCAAAAATGTCAAATGGCAGAATAAAATCACCAGTGAACGAAGCTATTGAGAAATACAGCCCACCTCAACATAATTCTCACAGAAGTCACAGCATGGGAAGGAGGTGTGGCACGTGCCTGGCTAGCCTTGGCATGGAAGATAGTAAGCAGACCAGGTAGGAGGTGTAATCTTCATAAAAGTTCAGGAGAGAGACATTCAAGCAATTCAAGCCGCATTTTTGGAATGCAAGAGCCAAGAGGCCAGTGCAAGAGCAGCAAGGTCTGGTGCAGACAGAGACACGATGACTTTGTGACAAGGCCAGCTATGCCCTGAGAGACCAAGAGATACAAACCAAAAAAAAAAAAAGATTTATCATGTATGCTCTGCAGAAAGGCCTTATCATCTGTCACATTCGGGTATTTTCAGCCACACTTGCATACAGGGATAGCCACAGTGTCAACAGTATCATCCTTGACTACAAAGGATGACAGTGACAAATCTCAGGGTCCTTTGAATTTGAAGATAACATTGTTCACTACTGTGAATGCCAGACTTTTATTGTCAACAGAGTTTCTCAAGTTATTTATGCCTGCAACAACTTGTATTAGATCACACGCCTCTTTCAGCTGCTTCCCTGAGATGTGTTATAGTGAAAGTGAGGGTGTTGTCAGCAGTAACATGTCCTACATTGCCTAAACGACCACTGAAATTGGAGTTCCCAAACGTACACTGGAGACCTCTCACTTTGTTAGCCTCTCCACTTCAGCCTGTCTCTGTGATTCCCTTGGGAACTCAGCAACTTTGCAAAATGCTATCTCATTCTTTATTCTGGAAACTGAAAATCTTCCAAAAGAATACTTTCTGAGACTCTTTAAACGCGTGGTCCTAAACCATTCCTGTAGAGATTTTGGAAGAACCTGTACAAGGAGGCTATTGTATGCATATACAAATAAATGACACAACTCAATGGTTTAATACTACCTGCCAAGTTAAACTACTGCAGAGCAGCTGTGCATATTTAAAATGATGCCTGGCACAACTAGAGATCCATAAATCATCAGCTGCATACTTTCATCCAATTAAGAGAGTTAAGTAAGAAAAAATCCACAAATTAAGATGTGTGTAAGGACATGGATGACATCGTCATTCCTCTCTGAATGCAAAAATAAATAAAAATAAAAATAAATCCTCATTTTGCTGATGTTAAGGCTAGAGTTACTTTTCTAGGGACACAACTTTTCCGGTGTTTCAAATCCTGGCATAAAATCTTGTTCGCAGAAGGGTCATTTCAGGCTTGTCGGTTTTCTTTCTGTAAATACTAGAGCAAAACAGAAGTAATGACTTAAACTGAAAAGCAATCCTTCAGCAAGAGAGGATGGGTAAGCCAGGATCCTAAGGTTTTCCTGGGACAATGATAGCCATTTCATAGGATTAGAGCACTGTCTCTGTGCAGTGAATCCCTTTGTTCTGGTTTGTCTGTAGCACAAAGATGTTCAAGAGGATGGCAGATGGCCAGGCCAGCAGATGCCTCATTCCAACTCCGGCTGGCCTTGGGTTTATAGATTTGGCTAGAGAAGCCAGAGCAAACTAAAATGAAGAGAAGTTGCATTATTATAATTTGGGTCGCTATAGGATAAGGTGATCCACCATCCTGATTGTCTTTTTTATTTTGAGACAGAGTTTCACTCTTGTTGCTCAGGCTGGAGTTGCAGTGGTGCTCCACTGGAAACTCTGCCTCCCTGGTTCAAGTGATTCTCCTGCCTCAGCCTCCCGAGTAGCTGGGATTACAGGTGCATGCCACCACGCCCAGCTAATTTTGTATTTTTAGTAGATCCAGAGTTTTACCATGTTGGCTAGGTTGGTCTCTAACTCCTGACTTCAGGTGATTGCCTGCCTCGGCCTCCCAAAGTGCTGGGATTACAGGGATTAATTAACACAAATAACTACAAAAGTTCTTATCCTCCTGACAACTGTCATGCTTTGGTACACAGCAGAAGTACTTTATATGTGCTTCTCATTTTGTGTCACAGAATATTAAAAACGTGTACACTGTGCTCGCTTCAGCAGCACTTATACTACAATTAGAAACTAAAAGTGAGCCACCGCGCCCGGCCAGATCCCGATTGTCTTGTTCAGATAATTGAAGCCATTCTTCTTTGATGTGCACCACAATTTGATACGTGGTAGTTTCTCAAGCCTTATTTACAATGCGGTATCTGAAAACAAATCAGTGAACTTTGTGTTCCTGTTTCATCAAAATCCATTGATCCATCTTGCACAAATGTTGACATATTACAATAGCAATCATTAATAACAATATCGCTGATCTCATCCAAAATGTCTCTAAGTATTGGGAAGCTGCAATGGACTGAATGTTTGTGTCTTCCTAAAATTCACATGTTCAAATCCTAATCCCAGTGTGATGGTATTTGGAGGTGGGATCTTTGGGAGATAGTTAAGTCATGAGGTGTAACTCTCATAAATGGGATTAGTGGCATTATAGGAAGAAACCAGAAAGCCAGCTAGCCCTCTTTTCACCATGTGAGGACACAGCAAGAAGGTGGCTGTCTATAAATCAGGAAGAGAGCCCTCATCAAAAACCCTGCAATGCTAACACCCTGATCGTGGACTTCCAGCCTCCAGCACTGTGAGAAAAAAATGTCTGTTGTTAAGCCAGCTGACCTATGGCCATTTGTTATGGCAGCCTGAACTGCCTAAGACAGAAGCTATGAAGCTCACAGTGGCAGATAAAAATTTTCTAAAATTCATATTTTCACTTGTAAACTCAAGATTTTATCACTGACAACATTCCTTGAAGTGACTGTCTCACGTGGTTCATTTTAGAGAAAATATCTGCCAAAACTCAATCCAAATAACCATAGTCCCTCAGTCATTCTTTCAAGTAAAGATGGCAGTCTATGAAAAAAATGAGGCTTGTTAAGCTCATAACACAAATAAGCACAAAAGTTCTTATCCTCCTGACAACCGTCTTGCTTTGGTACACAGCAGAAGTACTTTATATGTGCTTCTCATTTTGTGTCACAGAATATTAAAAACACGTACACTGTGCTCGCTTCAGCAGCACTTATACTAAAATTGGAATGACACAGACAAGCAGGACCCTTGCACAAAGATGACATGCAAATTTGTGCAGAGTTCTGTATTTTGCTTTCCTTTTCTAATGGTTATGGGTATGGAAACTGAGCTGTGATGAGTGAGGTAACTTGCCTAATTGAGAAACCTTCTGGCTTCAAATCCTACTCCCAACTCCTCCTCCAAAACCAAAACATATATATATTCAAGGTTGAGATTTAATAAAAGCAATAATTTTATTGATTCTTTTATGACCATTCTTCATTAAAATTGGCTTTTTCCCCCTTGAGTGCTTAGCATCAAAGAATGCAGTGACTATTAGTAGAGTTAGGTGTCACTGCCTTGTTTCATGCTAAAGTGCCAGCAGTTTTAACCAGCTTTTGCACCATCAATGCAAACATCCACTAAATGAAAAAGGCAAATACATAATGTCTTAGTATTATTACAAAATGGTTTTGACCTCATAGACCCTCTGAAACTTAATGCTTATGTTGGAAGCAGAGTCATCATAAAGAAAATAAATGATTATTAGCATTCCCAGGGACACAACAGGGGAACTATTACCTTATACTTCTGTATCATCTGATCCTTTATGATTTTTGTAGTTCTAAAAAAATGAACAAATAATATACCTGGAAGTGTCTTCATTAAAAAGGGGGAGGGGGCCTGAATGATGTCTCAAGAACTTATCATGTGAACCCAAATCTCCTTAAAATTCACCTTAAAGGCCGGGTGCAGTGGCTCACGCCTGTAATCCCAACACTTTGGGATGCCACAGTAGGTGGATCATGAGGTCAGGAGTTCGAGACCAGCCTGGCCAACATGGTGAAACCCCACCTCTACTAAAAACACAAAAATTAACCAGGTGTGGTGGCATGCACCTGTAGTCCCAGCTACTCTGGAGGCTGAGGCAGGAGAATCACTTGAACCTCAGAAGCAGAGGTTGCAGTGAGCCGAGATCCCACCACTGTACTCCAGCCTAGAAGACAGAGCAAGACTCCATCTCAAAAAAAAAAAAAAGTCTCCTTAAAGAGTCTTATGAAAATGTCCCCTAAAAATCTTAATGGATTCAGTGACTTGCATGAGTATTTTCTTTTTTTTAGCAATTTTTTTTATTATTATACTTTAAGTTCTAGGGTACATGTGCACAATGTGCAGGTTTGTTACATATGTATACATGTGCCATGTTGGTGTGCTGCACCCATCAACTCGTCAGCATGAGTATTTTCTATATTTTCTGTAGTAAAACAATGTAGAGATTATGAAGATGTAAGATAAGGACTTCATATAATATATATATACACACACATATTAATTTCAGTTTGGAGTAGCTAATTATATTGTTCGAATTCATCAATTTATATGTACTATAAAAACTTTATATAAATGTAGCTGATTTGACATGGCATTTTTTTATCATTTCAGTTAAAAATTGGACACTGTATTCTTTATCAGAAATGTAATTCAAAGCATATGACTTTTCCCCATAGAGAAGCCAAACTCAACTTATATCATTTTGGTGTCATTTTAGCGTCTTCTTCCAGGAATACAACAGTATCAATTATTATGCTTTCTTGGAAGGAAGAAAAAGACTAAATGGCTTACACAGAAGGCCATTTATTAATTTCCATAGTTTGGAGACCAGAACAGCGTGGGCTCCAGGTCATGTAGGTCAGGGTCTCTCTTCTTGGGGATTCTCTCAGCCTGTTGTCCTGCATCAGGTAGGTGGCACAATGCCTGCTCCCACCACAAGAAGATGCAGAGGAAAACAAGGGAGAGGCTCTAACTCTGCCTCCTTAGAATTAAGGAAACCTTTCCCAGAGGTCCCCACTATATTTCCTTCATGTTTCCTTAACCAAGATTGGGTCATATGCACAAGTCATTTTGACCAAGTCACTGTTGAGGGAAATAGTATGACCAGCATTGATTGAAACCAGAAATCAGAAAACTACAACCAAAGGCTAAAGCCGGCCTAGAGCCTATTGTTGTAAATAAAGTTTTATTGTAACACAGCCATACTAATTCATTTATATATTGTCTATGGCTGCTTTCTCATGCAACTGCACAGTACAATGGTTGTAACAGAGATCATGTGCCTGCAAAGCCTAAATATGCACTATGTCCTTTATGGAAAATGTTTGCTGACTGTTGGTGTACAGAATTATTCAAGGAAGAATAGATGATGACAAGTTAACCACAATGACCACTACAAGATAGAGTAGTTCTAAAGAAAGAAAAACAAGCTCCTGGCCAGGCGCTGTGGCTCACGCCTGTAATCCCAGCACTTTGGGAGGCCGAGGTGGATGAATCACCCAAGGTCAAGAGTTTGAGACCAGCCTGGTCAACATGGTGAAATCTCATTTCTACTAAAAATACAAAAATTAGCCAGATGTGGTGGTGGGCACCTGGGATCCCAGCTACTTCAGAGGCTGAGATAGTAGAATCTCTTGAAACTGGAAGGCAGAGGTTGCAGTGAGCCGAGTTCTCACCATTGCACTCCAGCCTGGGTGATGAGAGTGAAACTCCATCTCAAACACACACACACACACACACACACACACACAGACACAAGCCCTTTGCCCTTGAAATGTTAAGATAAAGCTAACAGTATATATGACACAGTCCTGAACATATAAATTATGTGTCAAAGATTGCAAGTGCTGTAAAAATGCAGAGGAATCCAAGCGCAGTGATGCAAGCTTGTAGTCCCAGGTATTCAGAAGGCTGAGGTGGAGGACTGTTTGAGCTCAGGAGTTCAAGGGCAACCGAGAAACATAACAAGACCCCTTCTCTTAAAAAAAAAAAAAAAAAAAAAAAAGAATTCAGAACAGAAAGTGATCACTAAAGACAAGGCAAAAATATTTTCAGTTCAAGACCGGCCTGGACAACAAAACAAGACCCCTTCTCTTAAAGAAAAAATTCCAAAGAAAAAGTGATCAATAAAGGCAAAGTGATAATATTTTTAAAGTACACAAATTCTCCCCTAAAATGTTTCATGAGCCACCCATACAGAATGCTGGTCTATTTTGACTTAGCTTCCTTGTGTTTTAGTGTTTTCTATTGACAGGCAGGTGAGCGGCATACCAAGGGGCAGTCTGGCATCCTTCTGTTTGTGGACACTATTACAGTATTACAGGCCCTGTTTTCCCCCAGGCTTTCTTATGTCTTCTTTAACCTTAATCATTGCATAACACAAGGGCTCATTCTAGATAAAAATGTACAAATTTTATCTTTGTTGTCCAGCTGTGTTGATACAAGTCTCGTATCATTTCCTTTCTATTCTGTGATATTTTTCTCCCCTTTCCACCTATTAGAATGTCTTACACAGATCTTATAAGATCCGAAAAGCATTCATGGTAGGAGGTAATACTAGAAGCCTCACTCCAGTCAGCAGGATATGCATTAAAGAGAATAGAAAATCCTTGCGTTAACTAGAAAGGAATCGGTGTCTACTTCTTGTTATCCTCAAAACTACCACTTTTAGGTACTTTCCTAACCTCATACTTCAAATGTGCACTATTACACCTCAAGCATTGCACTGAAAGACAAATACTGAATGGTGCTATGGTTTGAATGTCCCCTCTAAAACTCATGTTGAAATTTAATTGCCTATGTAACGGATTGGGAGATGGGGCCCTTAAGAGGTGATTAGGTTGTGAGGATCCTGACCTCATGAATAGATTAATGCCAGTGTGTTAATTACCTCAGGGGTGGGCTCCTGATCAAAGGATAAAGTTCAGACCCCATTTCTCTTTGTCCCACATGTTCACTTGCCCTTCCACAATCATATGACACAGCAAGAAGGCCCTCACCAGATGCAGCCCTTTGATAATGGGTTTTCCAGCCTCCAGAACTGTGAGCCAAATAAAGTTCTGGTCTTCACAAATTACTCAGTCTGTGGTGTTCTATTATAGCATCAGAAAACAGACTAAGATAAATGGATAGAAAAACACGGAGACATGCTCTTCAAATTCCTATCCCATCTGCTCTACAGGACTCCTCAGAACACTAAGTTTGAACATTAGGTGATGACTTCAGATATCTCGTGAGTTCCTTGAGATGAGAACTAGATGGGAAGCAGTTGTAGTAGTTTGAAGAAAAGAGAAAGATCTTGCATCATCTGTTCCATCACATGATCCCAAATGTATTTGTCCCAGCAGTGACTGTCACTCAGGCCATTAGCAGGAAGCTCTAAGAGGCACGTCGGAGACATGGTTGCTCCTAGGAAGTTGCATGTCGTCACTCTAAACCTAAAATATAGATGAGGATCTTCTTTCTAGCAGAAATAAGGCAAGGCAGTAGAGATCCCAACAAGGTTAAATATTAAATTTCAAAGCTGAGAATGAATCAAAGGCCTGAAATTAAGTCCATTTTAGAGATCTAGGCAGGCAAGTTCCCAGAGTGCAACTGTCAGGGAATTTAAGATCCAAAATATTTCTTCCTGCCCAAGATTGTTTAAACCTTTTAATTCAATTCAGTAACTATTTCTTGAGTGATTATTGTGAGCCAGAAGTTGAACTATGTGTGGGATAGAGCCATAAACAAAGTCAACATGGTCTCCTTTGCTATGGATTTTACGGTCTATCATGTATATTACTTGTTTTGCTTTCCCTTTTTAGAATGCAGACTTTATTTTTTAAATTCAGAGGCAGGGTCTTGCTGTGTTGCTCAGGCTGGAGTGCAGTAGCATGATCATAGCTCACTACAGCCTTGAACTCCTGGCTGATCCTCCTGCTTCAGCCTTCCAAAGTACTGGGATCACAGGTGTGAGCCACTGCACCCAGCCTAGACTACAGACTTTTTGAGGACAAGACTTATATTGTATTCATCTTCTTAATTGCCTCACACCTAGCAGAGTGGTTTACACATAGTTAATACTCAAAAAAGTTTACGGAATTAATGAATGACTTGACTGAATAAATGAAGTCAGTTCTGATCCTAATACAGTGATCCTTTATACTTTTTTTATGAGCAAAAGTAGTCCCAGATCCAAAATTAGAGAAAAATAAGAGGTCTACAGGTGTTCCACGTTTAGTTAGAATCAGGACAGAGGGGCTGGGATTACAGAGAGATTTTGGCACCAGGAAGTGTTAATGCGATATATATTTAGCACATGGACTCTAAATATTTCACAGCTGAGACTACAGTAGGATTGCCTGGATTAGAGCCGTGACGGAGACTGCCACAGGAAAAAGACAAAGTAAATGTTTGAGACTGAACCTGCTGTTAACTAAAATAAGTGACACAATAAAATTTTGTGTGTAGAAGGTATTTTTAGCCTCCTTTACGTGTGTCACACATGTTTAGGTGATGAACCGTCTTATTTCTCTTTTAACTTTCATTTATCCTTCAGGATACAGCTCAGCTACCATCTTCTTTTCTAGGAAACATCCTTTGATCATCTTTCTGACTTGCCCTCGTCTGAACTCAATGCCCTATACTGCTTTGAATAGTTCCTTCCAACCCCCAAATTCATGTCTACTGTGAAACTGTGGAGGTGACCTTATTTGGAAATGAGTAGTTTCAGACCGAATCAAGTTAAGATTAGATCATACTGGATTAGGGTGGGCACTAAATTCAGTGTGACTGGTGTCCTTATAAGGAAGGGGAAATTTGGACACACATAGAAGAGAAAGCCATATGAAGATGAAGGTGGAGATCGGAGTGATGCATCTAGAGGCCAGTGAATGCCAGAGATTCTCAGCAGCTACCAGAGGCTAGAAGATGGAGGAAGGATGCTTCCCTAGAGATTTCAGGGGGAAGGTGACCCTGTTGACACCTTGATTTTGAACTTCCTGTCTCCAGAACTATGAGAGCATACATGTCTGCTAGTTGGTTTGTAGTGATGAGGTACAGCAGCCCTAGGAAACCAGTAGAGAGCCCTCTCCTCTTACATCCACCTATGCTCAACACCGCCACACCATATTGAATATATCTTTTTGTGTATATTTCTCCCCTCCCACATTATGACTTCTTGGAGAGAAAAGCATAGCTTACTGATTTCTGTGTCCTCAGCACCTAACACACTATCTGTCAAAATAAATGTTATTAACGTAAACCGATTGAGCCAGGACTGGCAATTCCAAATGTCCAACAAAATTCAAATTTGCCATGCCTGCCAAAATTTCAAATTCCCACTAACCCATGTCAAAGCCATGCCCACTCCCCTAGAATTAGCCTACATATTCCACGGTGAGGAGTAGGAGAGAAGTAACAAAATATGGAAAAGCAAATTTATTACTACTTTGTAAAGCCTTTAGTAGATGAAAAATCTTTCAATCCACACGGATTTTGTAGAGGGCAAAAGTTAGAAATGAAATTCTTTATGGTAAACATACTACTAACCACTCCCCTAAACCATTGTGTGTGAAAAACAAACAAAAAGAAACCTGTAGGGCTTCTCATTTGCCAGGCAGTGAAAATAGAGAGAAACTGAGTTTGCTTAAATACACCAAAAAACTAATTTTGACAGAAATATCAACATATTTTTGCCGAAATACAGCTGACACATCAGAAGGACTTCTCTGAAGCTTCACCTAGAGATGTTCACAAGTTGACTAGTTGGATTTAGAGCTGCAAAAGAAGTACGCCTATTATAACCTGAGAGGAAAATCATTTCCATGCAGACAGTGTCATGTGTCCTTGTTCAAAACAAAGAAGGAAGAATCATTAAACACGTCACTACCTCAAGTCCCTCAAGTATCTGACAGGAACATCTGATTGGTTGAGTCAGGCCACATGCCCGTGTTTTTGCCAGAGAGAAGGGACAAGAATTATCTGTCCACCTTTACCTATCATGGTAGGAGGGGAGGACATATCTCCACCTATTTGCCCCAAGTAAGAAAACTTTTATATGTCTAAAATACAGCTTTCTCTATCTTTGCAATTACATATTTATAATAGTTTTTGAAATCATATAATAATGTATATTATTATATATTTGCATTGTATATGTAATACATATAATTATATGTGTATAATGCATGTCTATAAAAAAATCTTTTTTTTTTTAAACAGGGCCTCTCTCTGTTGCCCAGGCTGAAGTGCAATGGTACAATCAAGGCTCACTGCAGCCTTAACCTCTCAGGCCCAAGTGATCCCTGCCTCAGCCTCCCAAGTAGCTGGGACCACAGGTGTCCTCCATTGTACTTGACTAGTATTTTACATTTTTTGTAGAGACAGAGTCGTCCTATGATGGCCAGGTTCATCTCAAACCCCTGGACTCCACTGATCCTTCCACAGCAGCATCCCAAAGTGCTAGGATTACAGGCCTGAAAATCTTTAACACAAAAAAACGTTTATTCTTGGATCCTTTAAATGGGTATTCCTGACTCGTTGGAAGTGTTCTTCCAAGCAGTAATGTTTTGGGACCCAGGTTCCTTCCATCTTGTGACTCTGCCATTTTCAACTGTTTCCAAGAGGCCTGAACTTATGTGCATTAATCTGGAAGAAGAGGAAAGAAAGCACGTGGATAATCTTAACTCCTGGGAGGCTCATAGGAGGACAAACCCAGAAGTGTATACATCACTTCTGCGCACATTCTATGCACTAGGACTCAGACTCATGGCCACTTCTAATTGGAACTGTTCCTTGGAAACCACGTAGGTGTCCAGGAAGAAGAGGAACCCTGTTTGGTGAACAGCCAACACAGTCTCTGTCTTATTATCTGCAATAATGATTGTCCACTACAACATCTCAATACTTTATGAAGTCTTAAATAGAAAGAAGTGAAATATCATGATCAAGCTTTGCAAGAATTAGGTAAATCTATGAAGTCCCAAAAGCAATAATTGAAAGAAAAAAACTGAATTTAAAAAATACAAGATTTATTGAAAAATGTCAGCTTTGATAAAAACAGGGCCTGCAAATATTTAGAATCCCATCAAACGTTTAGATGGTGTTTTTCTGACTTTCTTCTGGATGTTTGTTATTAAGAAACTAATGGTCGTTCATGTCCTTTGTAGGGACATGGATGAAGCTGGAAACCATCATTCTCAGCAAACTATCGCAAAGACAAAAAACTAAACACCGCATGTTCTCACTCATAAGTGAGAATTGAACAATGAGAACACCTGGACACAGGAAGGGGACCATCACACACCAGGGCCTGTTGTGGGGTGGGGGGAAGCGGGAGGGATAGCATTAGGAGATATACCTGACGTAAATAACGAGTTGATGGGTGCAGCACACCAACATGGCACATGCATACATATGTAACAAACCTGCAGGTTGTGCACATGTACCCTAGAACTTAAAGTATAATAATTTTTAAAAAGTTAAAAAAAAGAAACTCATGATTAATATATTAGTCATTGTTTAATCAATTTGTTGCTCAGTTCATTATTTTATCAAAACAATCTCATTTCCAATCAAAGTTTAAAATTTAAAATAATATAAATATAACAGATGACAGCAATTTTGATTGAGATTTAGTTTTAAACTGCAGGCTCCCTTATAAAATGCTTAGTGGGTCAGACAGAGTGGCTTATGTCTGTAATCCCAGCAATTTGGGAGGCTGAGGTGGGCAGACAGCTTGAGCCCAGGACTTCGAGAGCAGCCTGAGCAACATGGCAAAATCCCGTCTCTACAAAAAATACAAAAAAAAAAAATTAACTGGGCATGGTAGCAGAGGCCTGTAGTCCCAGTTACTCCGGAAGCTGAAGTAGGAGAATCACCTGAGCCCGGGAAGTCAGCACTGCAGTGAGCCCGTATCATGCCACTGCACTCCAGCCTGGGCAACGCTCATGACACCCTGTCTCCAGAATTAATTAATTAATTAATTAAAAAATTAAAAAGCCAGTTGTCAACCTTAGGTTACCAATTTTTGCTATGAGAATGGCTGACGCTACACAACCATAATTTTGATCAAACCAATTGACCTTTCTGATAGCGTCCATAGCAAAACTACAAAGTCCTGGTGTTTCTTGGAATGATGTGGTATAGCAGGCCTTATGGATGAACTGAAGGAAAGCTAAGTTCACTGTGACATTTGAAACTGTTCTCTCTTTATGCATCTTGGCACTGCCTATGTTTTCTGTTTTATTGTTGCTGCTGTTTTTAAATCGGTGCTTCTACACTGTCTTTTCCTGCAATGAAGATTAAGGCAGCCAGGCGGGGACTATGTGTAAATTGTTTATCTTTAATATATAAAGGGAAAGATTGTCATCAGCCTGCTTAAAAGATAGCATATATGAACTCAAACAAGATCAGCCTTTGGTAATTCCTAGTTTCTGGTGTAGCTTTTCTTTTTTTCCGTTTTCTTTTCAGCTAATGTATGACCCTAATAAATTACCACTCTAATTGGGTGTTTGCTCAGTCAATTCAAAAACAGAGCTATTTAGGAGGGCAAATGAGTGAATAAGACCTTTTGTTTTTCTTAAGGCATCTCTTAAAACCTAAACATTAATTACAAACCATTATTACAAACCTTCTTCCCTTATTTGATGACATCGGTGGCTAAATGTTTGGGCCCTCCTTTGGGTGTAAGTTATTGCATTAAGTACTGCCAGATCAAGTAAGTGGTATGTGCTTTATTAAATATGCTGTTCAGCAAGCAAGGTTTGAAAAATTAGAAAGTATGCCCAAACTGTTTTGTTTTGACCTACTCTGTGTGTGTGTGTGTATTTTGGTTTGTTTTGTGTGTCTTACATAGTAAATTGTCCTAAGATTGCTTGGTAACACAACTTCATGCTCTGGGAAGATGAGGTAACATTTGCTTCTTCTCTGAATGTAGTCAGCAGAGAGCATATAATAGAACAAAGACAGGAAAGCAGGAGGTGATGTTAGCATAAAGAGAGACTGCCTTTTCTGTCTTCCTGGATTCCACAGAGAAGAATCGCAGCCTCATTACTGAGCAATGAATGTTTCCGGTTAGTTTGGGTGTGGAAGCACATGAGAAGGGGAGAGGGGAAAGCCAGCAGCAGGCTTGGACGGCTAACTAATCTATTACAGTCTGGGGAGATGCTTAAATGAGTGAAGCGATTAAAATCAACACACCTGGAACACCAGGGGAAAAAACTGGAGAAGAGTGATTAATGAAAATCCAAACACATTAACAGTTGTACTATCTACATGAAGCCTGCGAAGTTGGTGGTTCAGCCAGGCATGAAGGTGTCTTACTCCCTTACTGAAAAACAAGTAAATGTACCCTACAACACACACAAATGATTTGTGTACAGATGCTGACATGGCTTCCAGTTTACCCATCCCACATACACAAATAGCTTATGCACTTTTATGGACAGTACATATGTTTATACCAAAAAGAAAGAACGCATAGAGAATGACTGTTTTGCTTCAGTGTTTGGTGAACGTTGATGGAACTTAGTGAAACAGAACATTTATGACCATGAGAAATGGCCCTCTGGGGAGTCATTTCCCTGCCCACGGCTGGAGGTAAAAGGCTGCAGTGACAGCGCCGGTTAAGAGAGGGACAGAACAATAGGTTCTGTGAGTTCGAGAAGCAGAGGTTGCCCTCACTGGGTGGGTGGTAAGAGCATCAGTCCCGAGCAGCACATAACTCAGAGAGAAGTGATAGATTCGTGTGGAATGTGCACATAACAAAGGGCGTAAAGCAAGAGCAAATTATAAGTGCACTTGAATCACCCAGTGTGCTGAGGATTTTTCCTGCCAACAAGATTCCACTATTGAAAAGCCACACGCCTGGTGGATTTCCTGATCAAATCCAGAACACTAAGTAACACGAACTAACAAAATGATATAACCCAAACCAGACTCCACCAGGCGATTGGCTGACTGAATCAATCAGAAAACGAGGAGTTTTTTCACCCTTTTAATTAAAATAATTAATTTTGTTGTTTGAATTAAAAAGAATTTTAATACAGTTAAATCATTGTGCCAATTTATTCCAGCTCTTTCACTGTCAAAACTGGGGACAGAGGCTGCTTCAGTTTCTCTGCCTTCTCTTTGTGATGACCAAGGTATAAAGGTATCTGTTGCACTGAACTTGTAACTTCACATTATTCTTATATGTCTTGATCCTGAGTTATTTGGCATCCTTTTGTCGACTGTGAGCAGAAAGTCCTTGATTTTCTTAACTTTGAGAGGCATGGCGACAAGACAGGGCCTGCACCAGCAGTGCCAGGGAAACACCCTTTTCCCCCTTTCATAAGAGTGTTTAAAAAACATCAAGATTCTCCTTTGTTCTGTATTTCATTTCAAAGTCACAAAGCAAGAAAATTGACTCTGACTAATATTAATTCTACTCTTTTTTGCTGCCTACATTGGCGATGTTCTTATGTTTATTTCATTTTCCATTCACCTGACAAGCCCCTGGCAGTCTCTGTGGATGGTTTTGAAGTCAGCTGCCTGGTTACTATATCTCAGACTCACACACAGGTAACAGCCTGAGAAAAGTTTTGCACTGATGAGTGAAAGGCCCACTTTGGACCCTCATATCCCAGCATCGTGAGAGCCGGGTAGGGATGTCCAACCACCACAACAGAACTTGCCAGGACCTCCTTGGCTCTGAGGATTCATGATTGGCTTTGACGCTGGGTGGAGGATGATCAAAAGCCCTTCAAAAATCAGTCTCCTAGGGAAACTCCATTGTCTTTCGTCTTTTCTAGCCCAGTGGTTTCCAGACTGCCCCCTACCAAGATAGTGACTGTCAACACTATGTTGCTCCTAGCTCCTCATACTTTAAATGGTGGTGGAGGAGAAGCTGAATCTAAGTTCTTCACACACACACATAGATATATATGCATTTTAATAAAGATTTGTATTCTATATAATGGTGAATCCTAAATCTATTAATCATTGGATTCCTTTGATCACATAAGGTGGTTTTTCAAAAAATATCAGTTCCTAGGATCCCAATCCTAGCATCTCAATCTAAGACCCCAGCCTGAAACCCGGGGCCTGGGATCAAACTCAGCAATGTGGAATTTTAGTGCCCCCCAGATGATTCTAATAATCACCAATATTTATGAACCTGAGACTTAATTTAGTTTTTGTTTTTTTGTTTTTTTTTTTTAATTTAGAGACAGAGTCTCACTCGGTTGCCCAGGCTAGACTGCAGTGGAATGATCTTGGCTCACTGCAACCTCTGCCTCCCAGGTTCAAGCAATTCTTCTGCCTCAGCCTCCCAAGTAGCTGGAATTACAGATGCCCACCACCACACCCGGCTAATTTTTGTATTATTAGTAGATACAGGGTTTCGTCATGTTGGCCAGGATGGTATTGAACTCCTGACCTCTGATAATCCATCCACCTAGGCCTCCCAAAATGCTAGGATTACAGGCATGAGTCACCATGCCCAGCAGTTTAGTTATTTATTAACCAAATATTTTAAAATGTATCTTTGGAAATTCCATTTAGAACATATTGCTTGCACTTCACTCCTGATTCCAATACTTTACCACGTCACACGATCTCGTTCCCCTTTCTTCAAATACATCGTTTACAGTTGCGGCAAATAGAGCCCTGAGGAAGGATTCCTTTAGCTCCCTTTTTACTAAACTTGTGGGATAACATAACTCTTTAAATCAAAAAGAAATTCATAATTCTACTTTTTTACCGCAACCCAGATCATCTCCTATTATCTTAAGGAATGTTGTAAAATTTTTGAAATGAAATTCCTCTGAGTTCCTTAAATTTCTAACATTTGAAAAACACTGCTTTAGATTCAAGGAAAGAATTCAAGGCTTATCCTCCCCTGTCTCCTCTACCCACCCTCCTACCCTCGCCCCATCTCAGAGCCACTCCTGTGGAGGACTGTATTCTTTTCCATCGAGGTCCAGTCGAGAAAATGGACACCACACTAGGTATTTTAACAGAGGGAATTTGATATGGGAAATTTATTACAGGGGTTGAAAGGCTAAAAAGCAAAAAGAGGCACTAAGATAACAGAGATAGAAGGAAGCAACTACCACTCTTGGGGAAGTGGTTGGAGTTTCCAGAACTGTAAGTTGGATGAGAACCTCATAGAGCAGGGACCCATGTCTTGAGGTGGGGCCGCTGCCAAGTCATTGCTGATACATCAGGAGCTTGTAGGACAAGTGTCCTGGATCTGGGGCTCTGACCTCCGAGGGAGGCGCTAGCTGGAGGCCACTGCTCTTCAGACAGATTGCAGTGAGGTTCTAAGAGCAAGGAAAGAAACTGAAGACAGAAGATGACTACTGCTGCCCAGAGAAAGGCCACTGATAGGGTGATACCTAGAAACAGCAAGCAAACAGGAAGAAGGAAAATCCCTGTCCCGCCTGCAGCCCAGAGTCCCCATAGGGCATCCTAAGAGGAAGTTCACTGACCAGAGCAAAATACACTTTTCAGAGTCTTGGCCCTTGCATCGCAGAGCAGAGTGTACAGGGCAGGCTGTGTCACTGAGATTCATCCAGCACAGGATCAGACAATCTCTTGGGTCAGAAGAGCAGCAGAACTTGGCATTGGCAGACACAACAAGGTTAAAAGCTTCTGTTTACATGACTATGTTTTTTTGGAAGGTCAAATACATTTGGGAAAACTATCTTTATAATTTGGAGTATCACAAAGCCTATTAGCATATCAAATGATCAGAGAAGTCTTGCAGTAAAGGAAACTGCTTTATTTTGTTTAATTATTTCTAAAATTTATTCAGTGTGAATCCCTTCCCCACTCACACACACATATAATATTCCTCAGAACATACAAACTGTTCTAAATGCTGCTCTAAAAAAAGTTGCTAAAGTCCAAACTGCTTTTGTTGGTTTGCTTCTAAAGCTAGGAAAAAGAGAAAGAATATGTATATTAAATGAAATCAAATAATTGGGAAGAAAAACAGAATATCTGCAAAGTATTAAATCCAATTATGTTTTTTCATGCTTTCTGATATCTGTAAAGGGGAGATCCTCCTCTGCCCTTTACCACACCATTAGAGAAAAAAATTCCTCATGTAATCCTCAGATAAATCATGAACCACAAGCTATAACAAAGACCACCAGCTTCAACGAAATCTAAGAGAACAAGGTAGTGTTACATGAATCTGCACAAATAAATCATCACACAGCACTCCGAGATGCCCAGCTGCCTTAAACGTATAGGGTAGCTTGAAAATTATACTGCAGGGCAAAGAGTGGCTGTATTTCTACTCAAGAAGGTAAAAAGAAACTCTACTCTCTCCCTTTCTATACCTTTTAGGACTATGGTTACTTTCCGCTCCCTCCATGCTTGCCTCAGGCAAGAGGAGGCACCTGACAAAACCGAAACCTAGAGTGTGGCACATGGTAAACTCTGGGGAGCTGGGCTGGAAGGTCATGTAGACACAGGGGCTGAGGCCAGCATTCAGCAGATACAGGTGAATGGGTAGAAAGAGTTATCCACAAAGACAGATACTGAGATAAAAGGAATGACCAGGATGGAGGGGGTGGGGAGAGAGAGGAGAGGAGGAAGAATGAGGAGAAGGGAAGAGAGGGAGGAGAAGGAGGAGTAAGGCGAGGAAGAGGAGGAGGAATCTCCCTTTTATCGATGTCAGGAAACATGAAAGAAGAAAAAAGAAGGAAGGAAGGAAGGAAGGAAGGAAGGAAGGAAGGAAGGAAAGAAAGAAAGAAAGACGGACCTGTAAAGTATATAGAAAGAGGGAGGGAGGGAGGGAAAAAATTACTGCTGGCTGATTTTCCAGATCCCATGATACCAGCTTTAAATTCTTCCTACTCAACTAGAATGCTTCATTTGACAACATCACAATGTGCAACCACTATATGTATCCTCATCAAGTTATGCTAATCTGGCTTTTACCTCTGAGTTGGATTTTGTCCGTGAAGACAAGTGATTCCTGTCTGGAAATCTGGAAGTTTCTTAAGCAAACAGTTTGAATTGATTTTATTTATTTAATTGACTATTCCATTCCTTATCAAAAAACAGGTACCAAAAAGTTCCAAACAGTTGAATGTGGATGAAAGTAACCATCACATGTCTTCAACACACCACCTTGCATGGTGATGTACTACCTACAGACCTGGCATGACATGAATTCATACTATGATAAAATATCAAGGCCTAGTTCTAGTGCTAAGAAACTTTCAGTCCCATTCATTGGGAAGATGATCAGACAGAAGACCCTGGAAGTTTTGCCTCCTATACTCACATAACAAAGGGCAGACATTCCTGGGGCAGGGATGGGAGAAACCAAACTCTAGTTAAATATCTATAGTTCAAGGCATTAAAATTTGCTATTAAAGCCCTAGCATAGTCTCTTTTATTGGATCGGGCGTCACTTTACAGGCAAAGCAATACCTCTGACTATTGCCCCAACCAGCTTCCAATCACAGACTCCTTTAAAGGTGACTTATGAACAGGTACTTATATTTGTGTTTTTTGCCTTAGAGTACACCACATCTTCTACCTTCTAAATTCACTAGCTTTGTCGTGCTTTACTTTCATTGGGTTCTTGCTGTTTCTACCCTTTTGGAATTAATCAGTCTGTTTTCCAAACTCACTTTCAGTTGGAGTACAGACTGAAACTTCCCTCTGCCTGCTGGTCCACAGGCAAAGGCCAGGAGGCCTGCCCACTACCATGCTCAGTTCCCCTGCTTGATCCCCAGCCTATGCCACAGGAAGTGGTCCCTCAAATAACATGCAGTACCCCCTTGCCCATCAGTAGAACTGTTTGCCTTTTCTCTTTAACAGTTTTAAACATACTTCTTTTCTTCTTAAAAATTATTTTAGATGCCAGTGGTACATGTGCAAGTTCGTCACATGGGTATACTGCATCATGCTGGGGTTTGGGCTTCTACTGAACCCATCACCCAAATCATGACCATTGTACCCACTAGGTAATTTAAGTAGTTTTTCAACTCTTGCCCTTTTGGAGTCCCTACTGTCTATCATTTTCATCTTTGTAAACATGCTTATTTTCTAGTCTCTCTCTAAATGAGGATCTAATTATATTGGCTGCTTTTCTGATGACTCTAGATTGTTTTTCCCTGTATTTTGTCTCTCTCTCTCTCTCTTTTTTTTTTTTTTTTTTTTTTTTTTTTTTTTTTTTTTTTTTGAGACAGGGCCTCACTCTGTCACCCAGGCTGGAGTACAGTGGCATGATCATGGCTTACCATAGCATCTACCTCCCAGGCTTAGGTGATTCTCTCACTTCAGCCTCCCAAGTAGCTGGGACTACAGGTACATGCCACTATACCTGGCTAATTTTTGTATATTTTGTGGAGACATGCTGTCTCTACATGTTTCAGCATGTTGCCCAGGCAGGTCTCAAACTCCTGGGCAAAAGTGATCCTCCTGCCTGGGCCTCCTAAAGTGTTGGGATTACAGGCATATGCCAGCATGCCCTGCCTTTCCTGTATTTTGTAATTTAGAATTGTGAGTTCGTGTTGGGTGGGACTTTACCTACAGGATTCCTATGCAACCTAGGTTGAAAATAAGTCTTCCTAGAGAAGGCTTTTAGTCACTCATATTAGGAGGCACCAGTATTGTTATCAACCTGAGAATGCTTTTTACATTATTTTGTGGAGAATCTAGGTCATCCAGATAGTATAAACTCAAACTCTAAATCTGAGTGAGAGCAGCCTAGGGTTCAGGTTTCTAATATCCTCAGGATTTTCCTTTGCTTCCTCTTTTCCTAGTAGATCAGGCCAAGTGCAAAAGTTTGTCTCCTAATGGAAGAGGATGAACATTTTCCGTTCTCCTGCTTCACAGATCTACAGTAATTCAAAAGTTCTTTATTTAAGGGTCTTAAGTCTAAATTTCTGCCTTTCACAGGTCCAAAGATTTGTCTCCTGTACTTTCATGGCCATTAAAATCCAAACCCATTGTTAACTATACTGACAAAAAACTAAACCCCTAGCCATCAAATGATCAGTTTGCAGGGTATTTTCCTTACTTTCTTTGTAGCATTTAAAAGCATGCTTGTTATATTTTAGCTTATGTAAGTGATTTATAGTAAGAGAGCTTTCAGATGACCTTAGCCACATTGCTAGAAAGCAAAGCTAATGTTATTTTTCATGTATTTATACTTTGAACATTTTTGTTCTTATTATATGTCAGGATTCCTTTGGCTGTGGAGTCACTTCTGGAAATGGACTGGTTTGATAACCACATTTGATTCCTTATGGACTTACATTGAAAATGTCTTCTTAAGCAAAGTGAAAAGAAAATTTGTGCGATTATGTGCCCGTCTCAATCAACAATACAATCCATAGGAAGAGAGCAGCTCCTTCTGCTCGCCCCTCACGAACATGGTTCAAAATTTTCTCAGGATGGGTTCAGTGGCTCATTCCTATAATCACACGCTTTGGGAAGCTAAGGTAGGAAGATCACTTGAGGCCAGGAGTTAGAGACCAGGTTGCACAACATAGCAAGACCCTGTCTCTACATAAAAAATAAAATAAAATTAGCCAGGCATGGTGGTATGGGCCTATAGTCCCAACTACTCAGGAGGCTAAAGTGAGAGGATTGCTTGAGCCCAAAGGTTTGAAAGTTTGAAGCTATGGTAAGCTATGATGGCACCACTGCACTCCAACCTGGGTGACAGAGCAAGGTTTTGTCTCAAAAATTTTTTTTTCTCATACTCTCCGTAACAAAATAGAGAGTATGAATGGTTTCTTACTAGAAAGGTTTCTGGAAATCAGCTTTGCAAAAAGAAAAAGAAAGGAACAACCCCATTCTCAAAGAAATCCAGCTCTCCCTGGCGAAGTCAGGATTTAGACCTTAATTCTAATATTTGGAATTCTTCTTTCCATTTCCTATTTTTCTTTGGTATGACTTTAATAGAAATCTTTGAGTGGGAACATTACAAGATCATGTCTTTACACACCAAAATTAACTTTCAATTTGATCAATTTAGTCAAACCCAACAATATATTTTTTAAAAGTATATTATTTTACTGAATTGAGTAATAATAATTAGAGGGATTCTTTAGAAAAAAAATAAGAGTGATGTTGGAAAAGTGAGTAAGGGAATGCAAATTTATATGTTGGTTAGGGTATTCAGAAGGTCTTATGATTTTTGAATTTTAGCAATGCGATTTCTATCAAAATTTTATGGATCTTCCTTAAAAAGGTATTGTTTACCCTCTATTTTACATCTAATGTACTGGTTACATCCACCACATAATAGATGGTGGACACCTATTTTACTGGTTACCCATGCAGTCAGAGAGTATTTGGATCTAGCCTAAATTCTTCCTTCTGCAATTCAAATGTATTTCCTCTGGCCCTGTTCTTAATGGAGATCAGATTCTTACAAACAACCCTCCTCTTCTTGAAGTCTCCCCTCTTTTTCATGCATTCCACTGCATTGCCTTAGGTGTACAGCCTCCAAGAAGGATGTCCTGAAGGGGAGAGTTCAAGATCAAATGATATGTCTCTCTTCATGAACTAACAAATGTAATGTTCTCCTTTCTGGTTATATTAACAGTGAGAATTTCTCTTTGAATAACACATGGAAGCCTAAGGTGCCGCAGAAAGTGTATCATTTTAAATCCCACAGTGGCTTCAAACTGTTACTCTAGTAAACATTTCCCCAGCAATGCTGTTTGTTGAATAATTATAGTTTGAGTTTTTCTGTCATCAAAATCAAAGAAAAAGTTCTGACTATTTCTGACATGAATTATATTGTTCAAGGGTAAAGTGTGATTCCATTTCTGTCTCCCTTTGACACAAAGCTCAAGAGGTAAGTAGATATATTGACCTGGTCTGGGAAAAGCAAGGTCTTCACTGGGGCCAATGGGCATTAGCTACTTGCCCTGGAAATCAGTGGGAAGCTGGAAAGATGAAAGCAGACATGAGTGAGAGGGCCTTAGGAAGCTGAGGGAGTTGTGTTTGCCTGCCTGCTCGGGTTGGACGTGGGGACATAAATGGAAATGGGGTAATTTTCCTGGAAGAAGATCTGATGGACGATAAAACAGCACAAGTTGGGAGGGAGGGGACAAGATGCCCAGAGAGCAGGTGGTAGAAAACAGACAAGGACCCAGGAGGAAAGGAAAGATTTCCCACTTTTTAACAGCTACTACAACCGAAACTCTGGTCCAAGGGCCAGATATGCCAAGAAAAGGCCGTTACCCATAGAGGTGTTGGAGGTGTTGGCTGTCCAGTCCATGAGGGTGCCTGGCCAGGGCAGCAAGTGCAGCTAAGATTCAGTCTGCGCTCCTCCTACCAGGCTGTGTGCCATGGAGCTGCACCGTGTCTGACCAGCAAAAGGTGCCTCTTCCCATAGGCTATATGTGGCCCTATGCAAGAAATTATTATCTCAAGGTCATGGCATTCGCATTGGACTCTCAGACAGGAGGCAGAATAAAAAGACCTTTGGTCATCATACGATTAGAAAGCAGTACTTTATACACATGATGGTTCTATGCTTTTGAGATTCTTTTTGTTTTTCTTCAGTTTTTCCTTTACCTTTTGTTGCTAGTGTTGAAAAGTCCCTTTTGTTGAGCTAAAGAAGAAATGCATTTCTTGTTTTTGATTTTTCCACATTGAAACCAAATTTCAAGAGGAAAATCAAACCACACACAAACTGTATGAACTGCTAGACAGCAGATAGGCAGAAATACATGGCAGTGATATGCTACGGCTCACGAATTAGTCAGATCAACATGTGAAGCCCAGCTCTGCTGTGCAAATGGGGCAAACTAACTTCCTAAGTCTCATTTTCCTCACTGGAAAAGTCGTTCAACAGATTTTTACCAGGCAGGGCCTGGCACTGTTTTAGCATTCCCACATTAGCGTCTATATGCTCATGAAGATTAAATTCTAGATTAGGGTGGTAAAAAGGGGGAAAGACAGACAACGCTAAAAAAATTCATATAATTTAATTTGCAAAATCCTCCTCCTCACAATTACATCAGTATGCATTTCTCTTTTGCATTTCTTGATATCTTATTAGCCAGAGAGCCATTGATCTGCAAGGGTAGCAGGGAGAGATCAAAGTAAGGCATCAGGAATGCAAAGTTATTTAAAGAGTTAATATTTAGTTTCTGACATCCAAATAAGCTTTCCAAATCAACAGCAAGATAATAATTCTTGACGCCAGGTAAGGTGCCTCACATCTGTAATCTCAGCACTTTAGGAGGCCCAGGCAGGAGGACTGCTTGAGCCCAGGAGTTCAAGACCAGCGTGGGAAACACAGCGAGACCTTATCTCCACGAGTACTAATTTTTTAAAAGTTAGCTGGGTGTGGAGGAGCACACATGTACTCCCAGCTACTTGAGAGGCTGGGGTGGCAGGATCGCTTGAGCCCAGGCAGTTGAGGCTGCATTGAGCCGTGATCGTGCCACCACACTCCAGCCTGGGCAACTGAGCAAGACCCCGTCTCAATAAAATAAAAATAAATAGGACCTGCTGACTAGATCACAGATTTTATGTACACTGCGCATCCACATATACTTACACCTGGAGTAGGGATGTGGACATGCAGTGGACGGAGTTGAAAGTGCAAGAAGTCGGGGAGGGGAGGAGAAGAGGAAATCAGACACCAGTGGTTTTTTTCTCTGCTTCATTTTTCTGGGACCCAATCTCAAACATCCGGATGAATGAGGAGAAACCTGGGCACGTTGGGGTTTGTGGCTCACTTCCACAGTTGTAGTACAGACAGGCTACCAAACAGGGCTGCCAGGTAAACAACAGGAAGCCCAGTTACATTTGAATTTCAAGTAAACAATAAATAACTTTTAGTATAACTGTGTCCCATGCAATATTTGGGATATACATTTTTTTCACCGTTTCTCTGGAATTCAAATGTAACTGGACTTCCTATATTTTTACTTGTGAAATCTGGCACACTTACCCCAGGAGAACTGTTAGCTCGGGGCGTCAGCCCCCCATGGCATGGGCATGATGGCACGGAAGTGACAGTGGGAGTGTTGACAGCTAGGCCTAAGGAAGCATTCTTGCTCGATGTGTGGAGTTCTTGGATTGTCTGGCCCATTGTAAGTGCCCAATAAATATCACCTATTACTATCATTATAGCCATCAGTGAAACACCCTCCTATGTGCCTGGAGACATGGGAGCAGGAGAGGGAGAAGAATGCAGTAGGCAAGAATAGAAGAAATGAGCTAATATTATTCCATGAGTAAATTGGCACTGGAAAGGCTCCCACTGGATAAAAGATTGATGAGGCATTCTGGTGTCAGGAGCGAATGTTCAGAATCCAGCCCTCATGCTGATCAGAGAGTCTCATTGGGCCCTGGCCAGGGGACTAAAAGAATGCAGAGCTCTAACAGCACAAAGAACTATAGGCCTGGAAATATAGTAGTCCATCATACCTCCCACCTAGGGAAAACAGGAAGAGATCCAGTACACGTGTGAGAGACACAGAGTGGATATCTTTTAAAATAAGTGGGGTGAATTAGGTTTACTGCATTGGAAAACTACTGGAAAGCCAGCTATCAATTAAAACGACCAGAAAATTCCTTGCTGTTGAATCAAACTCAAGAAAAGCATACAGTGATCTTTTTGAACAGCTTTGCCTTCTGAATTTATGGCAAAATCCCCCTAATTAGTAATGTGAAGCCTTGGAAAATGAAAAGAATGTCCTAAAACCAAATTAAAAAGGCAAAATGGTGGTCATGAAATTGACAACTTACTGGTAACTCTGTCTCTTTTGCCCTGTGAAAATGTGCTTTTACTTATGGATTACTCAGCCTTAAATTTTTCCAGTGATGTTACAGAACCGTGAAAGTATTTCCACACCAGCATATTCTTGTCTTTAAGAAGTCATAAAGTGTATATGCAATCTTTTTCCTGACAATTGGCATAGGAACTTGGAAAGTTAGCAGAAATAGATGATGACTGGCAATTTCTATATAGCATCTTGTTGTGCTTTGGTTTACAAAGTCATTCAACATGATGGGCTTCACACTTTATTTTATTTTTTTATTTTATTATTTTATTTTATTTTATTTTATTTTATTTTAGTTATTTTGAGATGAAGTCTTGCTCTTTCACCCAGGCTGGCGTGATCTTGGCTCGCTGCAACCTCTGTCTCCTGGGTTCAAGCAATTCTCCTGTCTCAGCCTCCCGAGTAGCTGCGATTACAGGCCCATGCCACCATGCCCAGCTAATTTTTGTATTTTTAGTAGAGACGGAGTTTCACCATGTTGGCCAGGCTGATCACTAACTCCTGACCTCAGGAGATCCACCAACCTTGGCCTCCCAAAATGCTGGGATTACAGGCATGAGCCACTGCGCCCAGCCTAGCTTCACACGTTTCTTAAGCACAGTATAGTAGAAAATGGCCTTGCATATTGTATGGTCCAGAAGGTAGTCCTACATCAGTTGAGCAATGATCTGCGCCAATCAAACACATCCTGGCCTGACATATCCAAGGTTTATATCATCTACTTTTAATAAGGCTACTGTGGGTTAGAAGAAACAGCTAATAATATTTTTTATTTCTAAGTGACATGTTGACACACAATGGAATTATCTATTTGTAATAGGCTGAATTGTTGCCTTGTAAATTCTTATATCAGTTTTGCCTTTTTGAGAATAAATACAATTTCTATTTTGTTAAGAAATTAGACTAATCCAAATAGCTGAATGATAATAGTATGAAGCCCCACAAAGCATGGCTAAATAAGGCGTGTATGTTGTCCTTATGTATCTGAAGTTTTTGTGGTCTGCTCAAGTTTTTCCCTAAAAACTTCCCTCAATATGAGACTGTATGTTAAGGTTCTGATATGATTTGACTGTCCCCTCCAAAATCATGTTAAAATTTAATTGCTATCATAACAGTATTGACCAGAGGCACCTTTGAGAGATAATCAGGTCCTGAAGGCTCTGCCTGCGTGAGTAGATTTATGCTGTTATTGTGGGAGTGGGTTACTTATCACAGGAGTGTGCTCCTGATGAAAGAGTAAGTATTTCCTATTCTTTCTCTGTCTCTTGCATTTGTCACTTGCCCTTCTGCTTTCTGCCATGGGATGACACAACAAGGAGGCCCTCCTCAATGGCTGAGCAGATACTAGTACTATGCCTTTGGACTTCCCTGACTCCAGAACCATAAGCCAAATAAACATCTTTTCTTTATAAATTACCCAGTCTGTAATACTCTGTTGTGGCACCAGAAAATGGACTAAGACAGGTTCCATTGGAGGTATTACAGTCACAGCAAAATGCTATAAGGAAAAATTTTTTTAAAAAATTGAAAATAAAAGAGATAAAAGACCAAAAAAAAAAGAGAATTATACTATATGAAAGTATTTTATTCACAATAAGTTTACAAATATAAGGTTTTCTTATTATTAATCATTTAAACTAAATTTCAAATTTAGAATAATTTCTTCAGATTACCTTTATTTTAACTTTTTTAGCAAACGCTTTCTTTATCAACCATGCAAGTGAATGTGCTAAACCGATTAGGGAAGACTGGATAAAGTATTGAAATGGTAAAGCAATTTTTCTTGATAACATTGTTTCATTTCAATAAAATTATCTATAGGGCCAACTAAGTTTTTGGCCTCTAGAAAAACAATAATGACTTGAAGATATAGTTCATGTATGAACTTAGATTTGTATATCTTAGATGAAGCCTTATCTTTGCATTAAAAACATCTTCAAAAGACATTTACTAAGCAACATTGTTGGTGATAAATCAACTCTGTAAGCATTAAGTGTGTTATTAAAAATATTTGAAACTAACAAAGTCACTTTTTAAAGAAAATGTACACTTAGTATATTAATAGTTAAGATTTTTTTTTTCTTAGCCAGTTCAATGTCATGAGGTTCATAGCAGTTTCTTCGCAATTATATTATGGAGAAAAACAGGTGAATCATGAATCACTGAAGTCTCCTTCAGCGTAGCTGAAACACCCATCCAAAGAGAAAACATAATCCTTGGAGACTGCTTTTTATAAAACAGTAAATTCCAAGACCCTACAGAGAAAATGTGAGTTTAGATAATCTTTGACAGGCAATTTTTTCCTTTTGTTTCCAGCTTTATTGAAAAGGTAATTTTTAATTGTCCAGGGTTATAATTATAGCAATTAAAATATAAAATGAAAAGCCAAGATACTGATAATGATTGGTATCATATATGGTCATAGTCATGATAAAACTTTATCAATTCAAGTTACTAGATTAGACAAAATGTTAATCTTCTGTCCCTTTTCAAATGGTTTTTAGCATCAGATAGAATCATACTACTAAATTCCACTATACAAAGGTCTCTTGTTTAGCAATATAGAATCACTGTTTTTCTTCATTATCCTTCCTTTGAAGGATAATCTAAAGATGTGTCCACCAGTAAGGATCAATGGAAATCGGTGAAATTCGAATGAACACTTATTACAATTCTGGTAAAAGTAAGAATGGGAAGGGATGTGAAGTGAGTGGCTACAATTAGTACAAAATACATGACCCTGAATATAGAAGCCACTCTATAAATCCTTAATTAAATAATTAGGGACTTAATTAATTTTTGCCTTCTGGCCATCATCACATCTAATCAAAAGTTGATTATAACTATTACACCATGTGAAGCTACTCATGATCATAAGTTATATTTTTAAAAAGCACCGGGAAAATTAATGACCACTTAAAATGCACACAACTTGATTATTCCAGTCTCACAAAACCTTTGGAAACCACAGCTGTTGATAATGTTTTTGATTTGCCAGATCCTGTAATAGTCCACTGACTTTGCCTTGAACATGGCATTTGTGCCATATTAAAGTCTGGCAAGCTTAATCTTTGCTAACCACTGGCAAATGTGAACATACTATAAAATGTATAAACATGTTTCGGCCAAAGTCATTATCAGGTATGTATTTGCTTGGATTTGACTAAGAAACCTCTAATTTGTTCATGTGCACTTGGCATATTTACATTCTGTGTGATGATCATGCTTGCAATTTATATACTACGTGTCTGACAGCCAACGAAAGCTCTAAGTGCTATCGAGGAAGAAAAGAAAAAGGAGAGGAAGAAAAGAAAAAGAGAGGAAGAAAAAAAAATCCTATTTTACTTATTTTACTTCTGTTAGTGTGAGAATGAACTTCCATAAACTTTTAGAGGAAAGTCTTCCAACAGTGATCTTCCACATCCTCCCACCCTACCTGCCCCATACTAAAGACATTTTTGAAAAGTTGGCATTTTCTCTTTCTACATCATCCCATAAGAGAATCTACCCCTGCATTTATCTGGCGACATGCCTCAGAATAGTGTAAGAACTAAGGTCTCTGGCCCTTTACCAACCCCAAGCTCAAAAAAAACATTATCTCTGATATTCCAACACAATGGAGTTCCTCAGTCTGGAAATGCACATCCTCCATTAAGGCGGCATCGAGCAAGTAGTATGCGATTTTGAGATCATTGTTCTGTTTTGTTCATCCATGCATTTATACAAGGCTAGCAATGTGTGATACAGGGTAGAGTTTGTGCTTTAGTCTTACTTCCCCCACAGTGGGCCTCATGGAAAACTTTTCATTAAATTCCCATTTATTGACTAACTTTCCCATTTAAAAACTCAATAACCTTCCAAATATGGCATCTTACATTTATCTCACGACATGTTGTGAAGTAGAAAAGGTAGGAATTATGTAATGATTTATCATATATAATCAAAGGGAATGGTTCATTTTCAGAGCAGGACCAGAATTAGCATCTCCTCATCCTAGCTCTCCATCCAGGCCCACCCTTTGGGGTCTCGTGACAGGGAGCACATTCTATTTACTTTTCAGACCCAGGAGATGGATGCCTGTAATGAATAAAAAACACTAAACATAAACATGAAAAATATAACAAATCAGCCCCGGCTCAAACAAACCAAACCAAAACAGGGAAACAGAAGCTTCTTCCTAAGAGTCATTTACTGTTCACGGACTCATTCAACAATTTATTGAGCTTCTACTGAGTTCTAGATGCTATCTTTGACACTGTTCACTTCAGGGAGTGAGATGACATGGGAAAGTAGCTATCACAGTGCCTGATGCGTGGGGGACAATCAATAAAGTACATTTTCTTCCTTCTCAAATGTTTACCCTTGAACTAATCAATCTATCAAAATCCATATGCAATCAAAAGGAAAGTATTCGCTTCTGATCCAGAGTCATCATTCCTTTATACCTCCATATCTGTGGTTACGTACTGTGACATTTAGGCACGAGCAATCAAGCCAGAGAGAATAAACCACACTCAGGCCGAATCATGGCTTGTGATTTGTGGTTTGCTGTTTTTTTGTGGTAAAAGGGAAGAGGAAAAAGCCAGTCAAGTGTCCTGGTATTAAGAGGCTTTATCAGTATATACTCCTGCGCTGCCCCAGCTCACGCACACGCGCAGACTTTGGGGAGGAGGTATTATTAATCTAAACAAACAGCTTGCGATTGAAAAGAAACATTTTACTATCTTCTCTGATTATTTAAATTTAACTTTCATGTCCAAGCAATTTATATAGACAGACATAGCCTTGAAGCCAACACTTTCTGCCCTAACTTGCATCCTATTTTCTATTTGCTTTTCTTTTTTTTTTTTCTCTGCTTGGCTCCCAAGACTAGGTCATATATGAAGGGGAAGCCAATCTGAGGCATCATTAATGTGTACCTTTCAGCACTTTTCATGATCGACGCTAATCACTACCACCAAATTGTTCGTGTAGTAATCCACACTGATCACCGAGACATCTAGAATGAATAGATCCTTGCATACACAGACATAGTAGTTGTAGCTCCAAGATAATTAAAGAACTCATCTATGACCTCTACTGGTCATGTTACCAAAATACAACAGCTGCCATTCTTTCAGACGTCTTTTCATTTATTAAAAAAATATTTTTCAGCCCCTACTATGTGCCAAGCATTGTTTAAAGTATTGCAGTAAACAAAACACACAAGACCCTTTCCCTCTTAAAATTCAGCAAGGGAGACATTTAAACTATAAACATGATAAGTAAGTTCATTGTAGAGTATTTTAGAAGGCAATAGGTGCTTTCTTTTTTTTTTTTTTTTTTTTTGAGACGGAGTCTCGCTCTGTCGCCCAGGCTGGAGTGCAGTGGCGCGATCCTGGCTCACTGCAATCTCCCCCGCCTCCCGAGTTCAAGCCATTCTCCTGCCTCAGCCTCCCTAGAAGCTGGGACTACAGGCGCCTGCCACCACACCCGGCTAATTTTTTTTTTTTTTTTTTTTTGTATTTTTAGTAGAGATGGGGTTTCACCGTGTTCACCAGGATGGTCTTGATCTCCTGACCTCGTGATCCGCCCACCTTGGCCTCCCAAAGTGCTGGGATTACAGGCTTGAGCCACTGCGCCGGGCCAATAGGTGCTTTCAAAAGGAGAAAAAAGTAGGTCAAGGTAAAGGGAATCAAAAGTACAGAAGAGGGCCCTGTTCCCCCACTAGTGCCAGGCCTGCAGATCTCTGTCGAGCCACGGACGTGGTCTCTGTTCTGCAGGATGGGGTTTATCACACTTGTTAAGAATAAGGCCTACTTTAAGAGATACCAAGTGAAATTTAGAAGATGACAAGAGGGTAAAACTGATTACTATGCTCAGAAATGCTTAGTGATACAGTATAAAAATACATACAACACACCCAAATACAGGATGATAGAGCTATCATTTGTCAGATTGCTTATGCCCGTACAGAGGGGAATATGATAGCCTGCTCAGCATATGCACACGAACTGCCAAAATACGGTGTGAAGGTTGGCCTGACAAATTATGCTGCAGCGTATTGTACTGGCCTGCTGCTGGCCCGCAGGCTTCTCATGGACAAGATCTGTGAAAGCCAAGTGGAGGTGACTGGCGATGAATACAATGTGGAAAGCATTGATGATCAGTCAGGTGCCTTCACCTGCTATTTGGATGCAGGCCTTGCCAGAATACCACTGGCTATAAAGTTTTTGGCACCCTGAAGGGAGCTGTGGATGGAGGTTTGTCTATCCCTCACGGTACCAAACAATTCCTTGGTTATGATTCTGAAAGCAAGGAATTTAATGCAGAAGTACACCGGAAGCGCATCATGGGCCAGAGTGTTGCAGATGACATGCGCCACTTAATGGAAGAAGATGAAGATGCTTACAAAAAACAGTTCTCTCAATGCATAAAGAAGAGCATAACTGCAGACATGATGGAGGAGGTATAAAAGAAAGCTCATGCTGCTATACAAGAGAATCCAGTCTCTGAAAAAAAGCACAAGAAATAAATTAAAAAGAAGAGGTGGAACCACCCCAAAATGTCCCTTGCTCAGAAGAAAGATTGGGTAGCTCAAAAGAAGGCAAGCTCCCTCAGAGCTCAGGAACAGGCTGCCGAGAGCTAAACCAAACAATTTTCTATGAGGATTTTTCAGATAAAGACAATAAACTTATGAACAGAAAAAAAAAAAAAAGACAGAAGAGGTAGAGCTGGAGAAGTAGGTGGCAGAATTAAATTAGGTGCTCAGGATAAGTATCAGTGAGAGAGTGGAATTCGGCAAAGCCTTGAAGGAGGTAACAGCCTCAGCAACTACTAACACTAGTAGGTTCTCAGATTAGTTAAATTAGATACTGTATTAGTCTGTTCTCGAATCACTACAAGGAGCTACCTAGGACTGGGAAATTTATTAAGAAAAGAGGTTTGATTGAGTCACAGCTCCACAGACTATACAGGAAGCATGACTGGGAGGCCTCAGGAAACTTACAATCATGGCAGAAGGTGAGGGGGAAGCAGGCATGTCTTATATGGCCAGAGAAGATAAAAGAGAGTGAAGGCGGAAGTACTACACGCTTTTAAACAACCAGATCTCATGAGAACTCACTATCACAAGAACAGCAAAGGGGAAGTCAACCCCCCGGTGATCCAGTCACTTCCCACCTGACTCCTCCTGCAACACCGAAGAATACAATTTGACATGAGATTTGGGTGGGGATAACAGAGTCAAACCATATTAGACATCATCCTGGAAGTAGTGTCCATTTTCACAGAGAGTTCCTAAAAAGGTTTTGGAGTCAACCAGACTTGTGTTCAAACTCCGTACTGGTCAGCTTTTGGTGCAGCAACAAACAACACCAAATTCTCAATGGCTTTACAAACTATTTATTTCTTGCTTACGTTTCATGAAGGCTGCAGGTTGACTGTGGGTCAACTGTGACTCTGTTGGGCTCAGCTCTGCTGGATTCGACTCAGCCACAAGTATTGTCTTCTTTCGGAGCCAGGACTGAAGGAAGAGCAACTCTCTAAGGTGTGCTGTTCTCACGGGGGAGTTCAAGGCTGAAGTAGGTCTCACCAAACCACACCGCTGAAAGCTTCTGCTCAGGCAGCAAATATCAAGTCCACACACATTTTATTAACCAAAGAAAGTGGCCAAGTCCAAGGTCAATGCAGGGAGGGCAATGTATTCTGTCTGCACAGAAGTATGGCAAAGGCAAGGAAGGACTGAATAATTGTGAACAAATAATACGATATGACCTTATTGAGCTCCTCATTATCTTTTATATTTCAGGGTCTATACCAATTGCCACCACCAAATTACTCATCCAGCCAAGTTGAGCCCATCAGACTTACAGCTGACCCACAGTCAACCTGCAGCTCTCATGAAACATGAGCAAGAAGTAAATATTTGTTTTTTAAGCCACCACCAAATTATTCACGTGGCAATCCACACTGACCACTGAGACAACCGGAATGAACAGGTCCTTATAGAAACACAGACATAAAAGTATTTGCAGGTCCAAGGTATGTTGCAGGTCTCTGAATTTTACTTTGTTCATCTGTGGAACAAGAATAAGATCACCTTACTGCAGTGGCTCACACCTGTAGTCCCAGCTACTTGTGGGGCTGAAGTGGTGGGAGGATCAAGGCTTGAGCCCAGGAGTTGAAGGCTGCAGTGAGCTCTGATCATACCACAGCACTCCAGCCTGGATGACAGAGCAAGACCTCCTCTCTGATAAAAAGGAAGGAAGGAAGGAAGGAAGGAAGGAAGGAAGGAAGGAAGGAAGGAAGGAAGGAAGGAAGGAAGGAAGGAAGGAAGGAAGGAAGTAAGGAAGGAGGGCGGGAGGGAAGAGGGGAGGGAGGGAAGGAGGAAGGGAAGGAGGGAGGGAGGGAAGGAGGGAGGGAGGGAGACGAGTTATGAAGAACAGATGAGATCATGAGGTCATGTTTGTAAATGCATTTAGCGCAATAACTGGCTTATAATAAAGGATCATTAAATGCTAGTATTCTTTTTTTGTCTTTTTCCAAAGGTAGTATCACTCTAGCCCAATTCCTTTGGAGGCTAAGGAGGCAACTGGGGCATGCTGGAAAATTGAGGAGCCTGGAATTCAAGAACTATGGATTCAATTCTGTTTCTAAATTCTGCATATATTCCTAATCTATAAAATGAGGCAGCTGTCTAAATGATCTCTAAAGTTCCTTCCAGTGCTAAAGATCCTCAATTTGGGATAAAACATGCCTGTAGATTGTTTTTTCTCCGGAGGTGCTATTTAGTTTTAACACCAGGTGGCGCTAGATAACAACTAAATGGAAAAAGACATAGGCTGTGTGTGGGGGTGTGTGTGGGGGGGGGGTGTGTGTGTTGTGTGTGATGATGTGATTTTGTGTGTTGTGTGTGATGATGTGATTGTGTGTGTGGTCTGGTGTGTGTGCGATGTGTGTGTGATGATGTGGTTGTGTGTGTTGGGGGGGTGTGATGATGTGATGAAATCTGGAGAGTTCTAGGCTATTTATATTTTCTTCTTATGTGTATAATCTTATAAAGCAGAACTCTTGAAACTGATGGTTCCTCAGAAACCATCACTCTGAGGAAATGGCTTCCAAAAACAAACCAAGAACTCTAGTCCTAGGCCGTCACACTAAGGGAGAGGGCTCCAGGAGCCTGGGGATGGCACTAGACGCTTTCTAGGTTTGACTTTGAAATTTGGTTTCAGACTTTTACAATTAAAATAATTTATTTTGATTATTTTTAAGAGATGGGGTCCCACTCTGTTGCCCAGACTGGAGTGCAGTGACGCAATCATAGATCCCTGCAGCCTGCAGCTCCTGGGCTTAAGCGATCCTCCCACCGCAGCCTCCTCAGTCACCTGGACCACAGGCGCGCCACCACGCCTGGCACTGGACTTTGAAATTTGGAAACTTCCTTCCATTTGAACAGAGGTATGAGATCATCAGAGCTGTGCTGCAGGACGATATATCTAGCAGCCACAAGATGGGCGCAAGGAGTGGCTGGCAGCGGGGAGCATCGTTTGGGAGGCTCTTATGGCAGACAGGATCCCCGCACAGCCGTCTGAGCTGTGCTTTGGGAGTGAGCATGGAAATGAGGAAGTCGTTGTCGGGACATAATCCCTTCCAATTGGCAAATGTTTAAATAAAGAGGCTTTCAGCAGGATAAGACATTGTAAGAGATGACACTCAGATTACTAGGAAAACGTTACGGCCACTGACTGGAAGATGGCAGATGACTTCGGGGGCAGCATTGCTGCTATCCCTGCCCGGCTCATCTACACTGCGGGAGGGGAGACTGCTGTTCCCTGCCCTCCTAGGTACTCAAAACACCACAGGACACACACGCTGCTCTTACTGGGGCCTCCTAGAGACTTGCCGGTGGGGCGCTTCAATATGACAATCAACCTTTTTTTTCAAAATATGTTTTCTTTCGCATGATTTTATTGGTGGTGCTTTAAAACCCTATGGCATTTCTCCAACTCCTGGTGTGCATGCAGCCACACAGCACAGTGGAAGGAGCAATAGATTTGAGGCAGAAAGGCCTGGTTTATCCTGAAACCTCACTTCTCCTGTATAAAACTGACCAGAAGAGATCATGTTTGTTTTAGGCTTCTAAGGTTCTTAATTAAGTAACTTGAGCAAGCTATTTAATTTCTCTGAGCCTCAATCCTGTCCAGAACAAGGATAGGTGAAATATCTGTAATACCAATGTCACAGATTTGCCATGAGAAAGAAAGGTCATTTGGCGACAGAATAAGTAATTGGTAAATGCCGATTCTCTTTCCCTTTAAAGAAAAGGTTATTTAGAGGCCCCTGTGTGAGTCTGTCAGACAAAGTCAGCATCAGTACAGAGACTGATATAATGGCCATGGTTATCTATGACCACTTTTTGCAAGAAATGCTGAGCTGTCATGATACAAAACACTCAAAAATTAAATCTACTAAGCTGGCATACAGTTTGGGACTTAGGATATTCACTGGTCCACAAGAAATAAAAAGGAAACAGCGGTTACACAATGCATCTCTGTTCTAGTTACTCAATCTTTACCCAACTGAAACCTTGCTTCACAACAGATTAGCCACAGCCCCTAAGGGCAATAAAATCCTGAATTGCAAACCCTGTTTTGCCACCTCACTGAACCTTCATAAATCTCAGCTGCAGTGAATGCATCTCCTATTCAATTTATGAAATGACTATTTTGAGAGACTATTCACACTAGTCATCTTTATTAGTCCTTCTGCCAACTCTCCAAACAGGGGGAAGAAGAAATTAATATGCAATATTCATGTTTTTATTTTGCATATAAATTTGCTGTTTTCAAGGGATATAGGGCAATATATGGAATGTGAACCTGGTAGATAATTTCCAGAGCTGGGTCATTGCTGCTTCCCTCTTATTCTGGAAACAGGCAAAAGCTACTTGCTACCAAAATACCAGTGAATAAGTGCCCTATAGCAAGCAAGTGCGTAGTGCCCACCAAGGAGTGCACAATGTCAACTATTCACACGCTAGGGAGGAGAAAACTAAGAGACAGTGCTTGAAGCGATGATGTGGCACCTTTACAAGAGTCAGGGATGAGAATGCCAGCACCAGCCACACAAGCACACACTCTTTTCAACAGTGGAAAAATGGGGAAAGCTGTGCACCCAGCCACGGCTGCTGTGAACACAACTGACAAAAAGCACCCTTCTAGTTCTGCTCTTGTAGATGAGAACACCCACCCCTTTCTTCATTTAACCCAAGCCACCCCCCATTCAAACGACATGATCATGGGGCCTGAGGACTCGGGGTGGGAGCTGTGCATGGCAGCATAACCTTTCCTTTCCCACTCCTTGCTTAAGGATCCCCTGTATGTCACCATGTGGCCTCACCAAGACTCACCTCATCAGGATAAAGAAGACAGCAGGGACCACTGCAGGAAGCTGAAAGTTTGCTACTTGGGTATATGCTTACAGAGTGTGAGATGCAACTCGTTTCCTAAGGTTCAGAGCTATAAGACTCCAGAATGCATTACAGAAAACATTACTTAGAAGTAGCCTCTGTTGATTTTAAAGAAACTGGTGGGGAGATGACTTTCTGGACTGACTGTGTGAAATTTAAACAGACACAAATGTCAGGGAAGGAGGCCCAGGCTGCTCCCGTGGAGCCTCACAGGATGGCAATACAGAGGAGTGGCCATAGTGTTCTGGGGTCTGACCCTCAGCCATGCAGGTCCCAAGAGAGGATTTTGTCTGTGTTGCTGGGTGATTAGGTTGAAACTGACCTGTGCTAACCAAACTCTCAAACAAAACCCACATTTATTTATTTGTAACAGGTACAGAATAAGCCTTTCCAAGGATCTCCAAACTTGTTTCCTCAATCTTGGACACATTCTGCCCATTATCAAGGTACCTGGGAGACCAAATTCATGATCAGAATGTTGCTTGTGAACAAGGATTCAGAGCAAAAACATTTCATAACCTTAAGGGGTGCAGCATCCAGATACTGGAGAAGACTTCTGAATGAAATGTACTTTCTAGATTATCTGAACAGGAGTAGCTACCAAGAAACGTGTCTCTCTCCTCTGGAAAGTGTTAGAGAATCACAACAAATTCTCACTGCCTGGCCTCCCCTTACCTCAATATGTGCAGATTATCTAGCTGCCACACCTCCACTCACACGATTCCCCTTTTTCTTCATATGGATCACAGTTCCTGCTGCCTTGTAATCTATTCAGTCATTTTCCTGACCCTTTTTACCTGGCTCATCTTAACTATCCCCAATCTTTGTTGCTGTTCATTACCAGCTCTCAGAGACGGCTACTGATGGTTGCTGTTGTCAGTGACTCACTGGTTCTTACTAGCTCCTCTGATGGAATAGTTTTTGAGTTCTGGGGACACTTTAATGCATGCATGACAAGCTCCTACAGCCCTCCTGGAGGCTGGAAGATGCCTCCTGCAGCCATGTTCAGCACCAATTGTTCTGTGCATCTGTGGAAGGAGCTTGTAATGTGTTTTATTTATTTTGTCTCCACACGTTCCCACCTTCCTACAGGAAGAGGTGAATAAACTGCCCCGCCTATCCTCACAAGAAAGTAATTTTTTCACCTTAGGTGGGCCATCTGCTTCTTCTAACAACTCTGCTTTGCCTTGAATTGAATACATCTTGTCCCAGGCATTTTGCCAGCTGTGGGCTCCAGAAAATGGAGCAACTAAAAGTGGTTTCCTTATGATGTCGAGGTCTTATTATTTTCTTTCTTTTTTTTTTTTTTTTTTTTGGAAATGCAACTTATGAGATCAACCCAAAGGAAATTGTGCATCAGTATCCATAAGGGTGGTTGTTCACAGAGTGGCAGGAGTCTCTGAGCAACAATCTAAGCTGTATATGAATTTCTTAAGAACTAATCCCATTGCACATGTTGGTAGATGTAGCAGGGGCCTGACAGATGGGGGAAATTAAGTATTTCCTTTAGGACTCAAAAGAGACTCCTAAACTGGAGATTCTCAACCTGGGATGCAGATCCAATTCACCTGCGAGGTTTTCAGCCTTCATGCCTTGGTCCCACTCAACTGGCTGCTTCTTGTGCCCAGCTGTGTGGAGAACAACTCTCCTAAGCCACTAAGAATCAAAGCTCCCAAATTATTGGGGGAAAAAATTACCCGGGGCAAAGAGCCAGAATGTGCAGTCTTAATTCAGAAGATGGTGAGCAGTGGGAGGCAACAGTAAACTGACGTTTTCTGATGTGATCATCCACAGACTCTGGATTATAGCAAGGAGTAAGTCACAAAGAGCATGAGGCAGCCTTGGGCTGGAGATCACGGGCCACTCAGGCCAACGGAGGGGAATTTTTCCTGCTTCAGCTCAGAAACAGAGTATCAGCCAGGGCGGCATCACTTGAGTGATGTTAAGAGGCAAAGCAAAACAGAAGCTCCTTCCAGGAATCAATGCATCAACATGGGAGCCATTTTATGGAGGTGAGAAACAGAAGAAAAAATGGTAGGGATCATGAGACAGAAGAAAACGGCATTCATGGGCTTGTTCGAACATAAATATGAGAGAAGGCCTTGAGATTTGCAGAACTACTCAGAAGAGATGGGGCCATGGCTGATATTCAGCCAGTACACACAGGCATGATGTTACTGCAGGTTGAAATTGGAAATCCTGCCCTGATGGTTGGTAAGTAGCTTAAGTTAGACCACATGCCACCAAATGACATCATGCAGTGGCCACTGCATGGGCGGTTTTGGGACTTGGGACTGGTGCATCTGCACTGGGCAGCATGAGGTAAGACCAAGGTGGAAGCTGGGACAGACGCAGTGCCTACTTGCTGCTCAGGAGGGGTCCAGGGTTGGCAGGAGTAGCAGAACAAGTTGGGCTAGTGACAGTGTTGCAGATGGGGCAGAAGCAAAAGTTCTCTGGGTACAGATGATGTGAGAAACATTAGCATTCTAAATACGATGGGCACCCCACCCAATCGCTCTCCTGCTGAGGCATGTGCCCAGGCCCACACCTGATAACCATCTACACAAGGAGAAGCCACTGGACGCATTTAGTACAGTTTCCTCTGTACAACTATAGCTTAGAGACAAGCAGCATTTAGTTTAGTGAGAGCTTACCAAACATAAGACCATACCAGTAATTTCTAAAAATCGATAATGATTTAAAAATTATTAGAATGATTTGATGAAAATGTTGCCTTGTAAGCTACATTACACTATAAAGTTTCGTGATACATAGTTTAGTTTAAAGAATAGAAAGGAAATATTTTTAATTTTTATTTATATATAGATTTATAGAAATATATTTATTTATAAAACATATGCCACCATATAGGTTGCTAAATATGTTGCAATTTGTCCTCAGATTGAGCAATGTGGAACTAGGGAGATGGTGATTCAGCTGATGTGGTTTGAGATGGCTGTACCCCTGACCCCAATTCTGGGTTGATCCAACCCGGAAAAAGATAAGTTTTACTTGATTTACAAATAAAACATTATTTACTGTTTGCTGCTGAGGACTGGGCCCACCAAACCTAGTCAGTAGTTCCAAGTCATCACTGTTCTTATACTTCCTGAATCTCTGTAGCCACAAGGTACAAACTGTACAAAAGAAATGGTTAAGTTAGGCTTTTAGTGTCTTTGCCAGGACAGTGTTAGATCAGAAGTCCATTCATTTGACAAATAGTTATTGAATACTTAAATGGTGTCTGGCACAGTTCTAGACACTGAGGATGCATAAGACAATAAAACAGGAAATCCCTACTCTCATGTAGCCAATGAGCAATTGCAGGTGGTGGGCATTATTCAAAGGCTAATAATGATAGATGGAGCTAAGGAGAAAGTTGGAATCCCATCTCAGCACTGTCTCATTGCACACTCTGCCCTCCTTGGGTTAGAGTCACTAGAGCAACACGATTAACAGCACAGAACCATGGAACTAGTCTACGCTGAGATAGTCAAACAACTATATGGGTGGGTGCCAGGAAAGGGCCTCTTCTCCCCATGTGCTACTCCTTTGTCATGACCTAGTATCTAAAATTCTGTCACTGGAGAATCATTTTCTATTATAACAAGTGTTCCTTGGAATCCAGTCTCTTGAGATATATTGAGTTTTTAAAAAGTTCAGTAGTCAAACAAATTTAGCAAACCCTTCAGCTCTTAGAGATTCACAATGAATTAGCATATTAAATATAATCTGTATGGATCTGTATCAGTTTAGGATGAAAAATTGGGGCATCTCTCTTTATTTTTCCAATTCCTTGCTTAAGCCTCCATTCCTCCATATAGTAGGTAATTTGGTTTCACTTTCTTAAGGAACCTTCATTCTCTCTGTTGTACAGAAACCTGGGAATTAACTTAATCCAAAGGTAGTAGTCTTCTTTCAGAAGTCCATGTGACCAGTCCATTAACAGGTTCTGGTTTTAAACATCACTTCTATACAATGTCACTGTTGAAAACTGGTTCCATTAGGCTTCAGTGAGTCCTTGTCTTGCTTGGCCTTGCTGCTATGGAACACTGCGCAGGCAGCAGGGTAGCACTGTGCATATGGACTCCCAAGGCAACAGCTTATTGGATTTACACTCACACAATCAGCCACTGTTCCCTAAACACGACAGCTTTGCCAAAGTGGCTGGGTATAATTGGACTTCTAACCACAGCTACACACAGGATCTAGAACAAGCTGTCCCCACAAACCTCGAGGCTCAGTTGAACCTGTCACTGAGCCAGACTCTCTCTTCTTGGGAGACCTTAGTCAGGGCTATCTTAGCCCTTTAGAAAGTTTTACCTAGGTTGAATCTCAAATGGGATGGAGATCCCTAGCCCAGGTCTTCATCCCTTTCCTCCTGGAGGATCTTTGGCACTCGGTAAGTTTATTTTGCCATGTCAGGAGGATACTGAAAAGAACAACCATTGTAAGACCACAGAATGTTCTTTTTCCAGAGACATGTATAACCACTCACCTAATATTGGCATACTTAAGAGTATGCAGGGAGGCCAGACGCAGTGGCTCACATCTGTAATCCCAGCATTTTGGGAGGCCAAGGCAGATGAATCATTTGAGGTCCGGAGTTCAAGACCAGCCTGGGCAACATGGTGAAACCCTGTCTCTACTAAAAATACAAACATTAGCTGGGCATAGTGGCGCATGCCTGTAATCGCAGCTACTCGGGAGGCTGAGGCAGGAGAATCACTTGAGCCTGGGAGGCAGAGGTTGCAGTGAGCTGAGATTGCGCCACTGCACTCCCGCCTGGGAAAAAAAAGGGAAACCCCCTCCCAAAAAAAAAAAAAAAAAGTATGCAGGGAACTACCAATGAAGATCCAGGGAATTCATGTCTTAGTCTATATTGCTGCTTCTCCAGCTTCAAATGGGACATGAGTCACAACCTGGAAGGATACAGAGCATAGCACAGATAGTTTCATGGGAGCAAAAGGATAGGAAGAGAGATGGAGAAAGAGAGAGAAAGATGAAAAGCAAAGGACAGAAAGAGATCCTAGAACAGGAGAGGCAGCTAAGCATGCCCTTAGAGGCAGCTAAGGGGCCCTCTGTCACATAGGGAAGGGGTATGAAAAAAGAGGTAGAAGGAAGATTTCCCCTGTTATAATGTTAAAAGGGACATGGTCTACCACAGAAGCTCCCATCTAATGCATCATAACATGTGATTTGCTTCAGGGAGAATCACATTCCCAGGAATTATGCTAAACTAAAGCCCTAAAACCTCCAGGCTTATTGGTTAAAAAGTCCTCACCTCTCAGTGAGGCAGGATTCTAATGGAGAAATCTCAGAACCTTTTAAGTCGGGAAAGAAAATCCCATCATTTTCTGAGATAGCTTTAGACTCATTAATTTTCCTTTCTTTTCATTCTTTTCTTTTCTTTTTTTTTTTTTTTTTTTGAGACGCTGGATGCAGTGGGGCGAACTCGGCTCACTGTAAGCTCCGCCTCCCGGGTTCACGCCATTCTCCTGCCTCAGCCTCCGGAGTAGCTGCAACCACAGGCGCCCGCCACGCCACCACGCCGGGCTAATTTTTTTGTATTTTTAGTAGAGACGGGGTTTCACCGTGTTAGCCAGGATAGTTTCGATCTCCTGACCTCGTGATCCGCCCGTCCCAAAGTGCTGGGATTACAGGCGTGAGTCACTGCGCCTGGCAGACTCATTAATTTTCCGACACTAAAATGGTCAAAATCTCTATGGGGAGGGGAAAGACATTGAACTTATGTGATATTCTTAAACCCTTCATTCTCACTGATACTTCTCCTTCTCTATTTTCTCAAATATTTTACATAAAGTAACTTAAGACATAAAATAAACCATAGACATAAGATAGCTTAAGACACACAATAAACCACTTAAAATTGTTAAATCTTTCCGATGTCAAGATATTTACACTTGAGCCATCCTGGACCAATCAACACAAGTCACTAACATAGAGTGAGGAAGCAGAGTAAAAATTCTGCAAGGTGGTAACAATCTGGGGGCAATTTTTGTTAATTCATCCCCAAAGAAGGAGGCTTATTTAGAATATTAGTATTAAAGGCAAAGATTAATTTGATCAAATTGTCGTTTGATAGAAGACAGTGTTATAGAAAGGTGGGGTTTTTTTGTAGAATTGTTACTATGCTTTAAGCTTTCAGTGGACAGAGGTGACTCTCTAACACATACTCAATCCTCTGGAATAACAAGTTATATTTCAACAGGATTATACTGTATGTAATATAGTTCATGTGTTTAGAGATTAAATATCCAGAGAAAATATCATCATTGCCTATATCCTGGCATTCCATGTGTCCTATCTGATATGTATTCACATAAAGGGAGCAAGTTTGAGTTATCTAATACTGTGTGGTTTTTATTATTTCAATTTGAAAACGCTTCTATTTAGATTTCCAGATATATAATTTTTAATATGTTTTATTAGTAAAGAATTAATAAAGGAACAATTTTATAGCAAATTTAACACCTATAAATTTCTCTGTTTGCAATGTAAAAGAAACAACTTCCACAGACCACAGGTCTGCTCAAATTTCAAAGAATGTTAAATGAAATACTTCTGAACTGTCCTAAAGTTACCTTATTCCACAAAATAATTGCAGGTTCATTGTTCACACTTTTATATAAAATGGTATCTGATTCTGGATGGATTTATTATATGAATGTGTTTATTATTTTTAAGGTAGCT
>NW_012103054.1:376754-394009 GCF_000951045.1 Mandrillus leucophaeus
GGGAGGTTTGAATAGGTAAAGCACAGGAGATATTTTAGGGCAGAGAGACTATTCTGTGTCATAATATAATGGTATGTACAAGAAACTATGCACTTGTCAAAACCCATAGACCTTTTCAGCACAAAGACTGAACCTTAAAGCATGCAAATTATGAACAATTATTTAGGAGGTTGGACAATCCCAGGATGAAAACAGAATGTGACAAAACAATCTAACTTTATTACTCATGTATGAAACAACCTCACTGAAAGGGATAGTGAGGGGGAAGTTGCAGACCTATGTAACTCTGGAAATGAGTGGAGTCTATCAAACTAAAGGTAAAAGACGCTGTATATAAACACTGTATTCCAGTTGATAAAATTGTTTACCATGAGGTATGTGTTAACAATTCTGATGCTGCTATATGTGTATACTGGAAATGAATGATTAAATAAGTGGCTGATGGTAGGAGTTAGGTTCCCACTGCTGGAGCAGGAGGTTACAGATGAGCAAGAGGAGGAGGCTCAAATGATTCATGTAGTAATGGATTAGAGTTGGAGCTATCAGTATAAACTCATGTTTAGGTTATAATAGATACAGACGGTTATGCATAGCAATATTTATAGATACGTGTATTTACACAGGTTGGTATACACAGTATATTTCCTTGCTCTGTCAGCTGAGAGGAATGAGAAGCTATGACACACCAGTACAAATGAGCACACCTACCTCCCAGATCTTGGTTTCTAATTTATTCTTCAATGAAAGGAACTAGGGCTCCTTGGAGAAATGGCTGATTATAGTACTGGGACAGGAAATACACAAGATGAGCCTGGAGCAATCTTTTAGTGCCAGAAAGGAAGAAAGTACTCAAAAACAAAAACCATGACCTTGATGGGGCATGCCATAGAGACACAAGAGGCAACGAAAGGAGCCCCTAAAGGCAAAAGCTGGGACAGTTTGAGCAAGGAATATTTTAATCCAAAGTATAAAATAATCCAAAGTATAGAATAAATATACATGAGTTCATCCTAATACAAGTAAATAAATAAGCAACAATGGACAAATTTCATGTGAAGAAAAATTCCCAAAAATTTATGTAGTTACTCTGCCCTCAAAGGGGTAGAGTATAACTCCCCACTCCTTACATATGGACCATGCATAGGGACTTCCCTCCATAGAGTGTACTATGGAAAGGGGGAGAAAAAGAGTAAATGTGCAGTGGAGCCACATAACGAAAACGACTTGAGCCAGGTGATTGAAGTTAAATCAATAGTGATTAAGTCATGTTCCTGACTTTTTTGTCCATGTGTGATATGACATGATGGAAACGGCACTTTAACTTTGTGGTCCTCTTTCTACAAACACATAACCCAAGTTTAATCATAAGACCAATATTAGAAAGATCTAAGTTGAGAGACATTCTACAAAATACTTCACCAGTATTCCTCAAAACAATCAAAGTCATCAAAAACAGGGAATTTCGGAAACACTGAGGAGCCTGAAGAGACACTACAACTAAATGTAATGTGGTGTTCTGGGCAGGGGATCCTGCAACAGAAAAAGGTAAAAACTAACTAAAAATAAATAAAGCATGAACTTTAGTTAATAATAATGTATTGATGTGGATTTATTAATTATAAAAAATGGACCACACTAATGTAAGAGTTAAATAATAGAAGAAACTGGGTATAGGGTATACAGGAAGTTTCTGTATTAAGCTAACAATTTTTCTGTAAACCAAAAACTATTCTAAAATAAAAATGTTTGTTTAAAAATGATATTTAGAAGCATATACTCATAGAAAAATGATAAGTAGAAGGAGCAATAAAAACAAACAATTAAACCCCTTATTTTACAAGGGAGAAGACTGAGGGTTTACAGTAGGACTCAGTAGCCAGGCTGGCCAAGTAGCTTGTGCTTTGGAGAGGACCTTGAGGAAGGAGTGGTGATCAGTTGCTGAACTTCGCCTTCAGCGACACTGCAACATCATTCATGGTACACAGCAGACACACAATAAATAATTATGAATGATTACTTCTTAAGAACCTCTCCTCTCCTAAGAACCTAATACCCTCACTCATTTATTCATTGACTCATTCATTCATTTAACAAATATTTACTGAGTGACTGGTTTTACTCCTAGAATTATAGTCACTTAAAACCTCTGTCCCAAGGACTGATATTTTGGCAACTTTCCATATCTGACTTTGTAGAAAACACCATTCAGCTGATTTAAGTTTCTGACTGTCCACGTAAGAACTGTTTCAAGTCAAATATGAACAGATGGATGGAGGAAACACAGTAAAAGAGAGAGGACTCTGTGGCTCCCAGAGAGCAGGTGTGATTCATGCACACTCAAATTATGGGCTACGATTTTTTAAAAAGGTACTGTTATTTTAGGTTCTCTAATTTCTCATTCTATTTTTTTTTTTTTTTTTTTTACTATTTATTGTGGCAGCAGGCTAAGAGCACAGTTTTGTCTTGGTTTCCAGTTTGCGCTCCACTACTTATCAACTGTGTGATCTTGGCCAAGTGCTTAATTTTTTTGAACCCCAGTTCCCCCGTCTGGAAACTACCTCATGTAAGTAAGTTGCGTGTACTAAATAAGCCAACATTTGTAAAATGTTTAGTACACTTGGCAATGCAGTTAATAGCATTATTATTACTAGTATCATTGCTATTATCATTAACATTATGAACTCACCAGATGCTTGTCTCTGTGAAACAACTTCGAGAAGATTAGGGCAATAACTCAGGACCTACAAAAGAATACACGTTGACACACTTAGTCAATCTTTCCATCTTTCTAGGTTTGGTAAGTGAGTAGGTTGTCTCCAACAAATCATAAAATTATTGCTGGACTCTGGGCTGTGATTCCATGGACCAGTCCAATGCCCTCAGAGACTGCCAGGAAACTAAAAAGGTTATTTTCATGTTCCTTTCCTTCTTGGCCTCTTTTCCTGCCAAAGTTTATTTTCATATTAACATTACCATTCATTCTAACTATTCCATGGGCTCCTAAAAGTGGATAGTTTTCTTGGACACAGGTCTCTCCTGATGTTCATTTTTCTGACTTTATTTCTGCGGTATTTAAAATCATGGTACTCATGGTTACATGAGTAACCTTACAATCTCTGTGTATCAATTCTGTTAAAAAGCCCAGCACTCCCAGGGCGGCGCAGGGGAAGGGGGCTGCCTTACTTTCTATGCCCAGGTGAAAGAGAGCTTGTGTTTGATATTCTGACTAATAAGACTCCCCTGGCTATCCCCATTATAGCCAGGGTTGCCCATCTGGGAATCCTAGCCATTCCCAAGTACATCATACCATCGAAACTGCATTCCAATATGAATGCCTCATGGAAGCATTTCTCTCCCAGCAGGGGAGGTAGCATCAGCTCATCCTCTTACACAACAGCTATCTGGTGATTCTGCTGTCTCTTCAAGGGCCTCACTGATGATTCCTCAGTAGAATCTGTTTTCCTGAGTCTCACTTCAGCAACACAAAGCTAAGTTTGGGTAATAGAGGTTATGTTGTTCAACCCACTTGCAAAAACCATTCTAAGCATAAACGTCCCAGGTTCAGTGGATATCTTAAGGGAAACTTTAAATAGTTTTAATCGAAGAGGAAACTCTTTTACTGAGTTCAAACATAGTTAAGTTAGTAAAATAGCTTGTTTCTTTTTAACTGATGAAAGATTTTAAAGGTAGTTTTAAGAGGTAATTTTGTCTTCAGTTCATCACTATTTCAACAAGCATATTGTCAGTTAGTTTTCAATAAGTGCAATTATTTTGAGGCCCCTTTTGTCAAGGATACTCACATAAAACAAGTCCTACCTCTGTCCTGGGAAGATGTGAGCTGTGAAGGCTGAAACCAGCTGCTGCTTCTCCCCATACTGCCAGCCTTGGTGAGCCCAGAAGGAGTCAAGCCTGAGGGAAATGAGAGAAAGGGGTCAATCATGGAACAGAGGAGCAGCAGATTCTAAATTAGGGCGAATGTATGAGCTCCCAGGTGGACATCAGAGGAAGAACTAACGCACGTTCCTTTTTTTTTTCTCACAAGCTTAAGATGTCTGATATTTGAAATTATTTGTATCTGAGACATCTGTTTAGACTTCATCTGATTGGAAGGATTTGGCTGTTTTTGGTGTTTTTCTTTATTTTTCAATTTTGGGAGGTTTTTTTTTTTTAAAAAAAATTACTAATTAGATCCCTTTACAAATTTAATTTCAGTACTTTGAATGTAATTGCTTAAATTCTGTATAAAATGTTTCTCTACTCATGAATCGGTCTTATCACTAATTTGTGAGGATTTTCTATTTCTAACAAACCTGATTGCACCTAAGAGTGACAACATATACCTTTAGAAATAAACACACACATCATCATTATCATCATCATCCTCACCACCATCGTCATCATCATCACATAAAAATACATAGCTGGACTTATTTTCTGGAAATGTGTACATTTGTATGGTTTTACTTAAAATAGAAGCTCTATGTCACATAAAAGGTTTACTTTGGGAGGCTCCTGAGGCCATCTCAAAGAAACAGGGTGGTCTTCAAAGCTACATAAAGTGGGTTCCATAAGAGATCTGAGCAACAGCCCATCAGGAAAGAAAACAAAAAGGCCTTAAGGCTCCACGTACAGGAAAACTAAGAGTGGTTTCAGATTTGGGCCACAAATTAAAAGCCACAAAGGCAGACTCTGTGATTGCAGGCCTTGGTTTGCAATTCAACTCCTTCTCAAATGGACAACTCCATGTAATGGACATCAGGATGAATGACAAGCAATTATAAGTTCGATAATGTTTAATAATTCTTCCTAGAAATGATAGGAAGTCCAGCTAGTAATAAACACATGTTTGAAAACACAAGGGATTTGGAGGCCAGGGTCGAAATGTGCTTCTTAGGGGAAAACTTTCCTAAGTGCCTCAGAACATGATCCAGAGACAATTAGATAATTACCAAGAGCTGCTGTGTGCCACTTACAGCCAGCATTCATAAGCACAACGCCAAGCATATTGTATGGATCTCAGTGTTGCTGAATATAAAAATGAATCAACTATTTTGAGCAGCTATGAATTCAGAAACAAGGAGAAAAAATGAGCAACACAATAAGGGAAATGTAGACAGAATTAGACACACAGGGAAATAAGAGTAAAACAGAGTAAAGAGAGGATCCATCTACAGGGAATGTTGATTTGCCTTGGCACCATACCTCTGGTTTAGATCTACCTGAGGTAAACAGGACGGATAGCTCTTAAAGTGGAATAAAGGCTAGTTTCCATTTTCCTCCTCATATTCACATATTTCTATACATTTAAATCATGCAAACAAATTAACTCCATCTGTGTATGGCATCATCTTTATTTAGCAAGACTCAGAGCAGACTATAAATATGCAAAGGAAATGTGCAGTCCATTGCACACACACCTCTCATCTCCCTTCCTGAAGTCCATGCCACTTGCTCCAGCTTCAGTGAAATAGAGACCAAGCAGAGATTTGACCTCTGTCAGGGCTGGAACTGCTTCTGGTTGTATTGACCTTCACTTTGCTCTGCCTACCTTCATATCAGGGTGTGCATGTGTGGTTCTTCCAACACTGCTGTCATCAGCAGCCTTCCACTCACTTCCATTCTCTTGAAATACTCTTCCTTTAACTTCCATGATGACACTCTCCTAATTTTTCCCCTACTTCTTTGCCTACCTCTTATCAGTTTCCTTCCCAGTTCTCAACCCAACCCTTAAATGATTCTGCACTCAGTCCTATTGTGAACTCTATAATCTATTCTAAGGGGCAGTACAGCATAATGGTGGGAAATAAAGACACTAGAAATACACTGCCAGGGTCTTGCCATTTTCTGGCTGTGTGTGTGATTTGGGGCAGGTTACCTGGCATCTCTGATGTTCCCCCCATTTATAAAATGGGACTAATAATAGTACCTACTTCATAGGGTTGGAAGGAGAGTGAACAAGTTCAGATGTGTGAAATGCCTAGCACACAGTAAGACCACAGTAAGTTCTTAGTGGTACAACCATGACTTCAGCTATCATTTAGTTGAATAACTCTATTAGTTATTTAGTTGAGATTATTTGATATTGAGTTGATTGGTTGATGAACTAATTCTCTAGACCAGGCTTTTTCCTAAGCTCCAGGTCTATTTAATCAATTGCCTACTAAACATTCTCAATTGTATTTAGGGTTCCTTAAACTCAACATTCACCAACTAACTCATTTCTATTTTCCCACTCCTCCAGCCAAAACTTTTGTATTCTTTTTCCTAGATGAATAACAGCTCTTCCTTTTACATTCTTTTTCTAGACGATTAACAGCACCACCGTCCAAAGACCCAAGCCTTTGAAAGTTAATAAAGTTTCCTATCTCTATGCTAAACATAAACACTTAATTGATCATCAAGTCTTTTCAGTTTTCCTTCCTATCTTCTCTTCTGGACTACAGCAACAGCCGGTATTCTCTGTCTTTAGTCTCCTTTCCTCCCGGGAAACCATCCTTGTTTCACACTGCAGTCAGGCTTTTCATCCTTTTTAATATGTTTTCATCATCTTTCCATTCATCTTCAGGATAAAATCCCATTTTTTTTTTAGCATGGCATATAAGGTACTTCACCAATTTGCTGCTGCTTATCTCTCAAATTTCATCTCCTACCATCTTTGAGTTTTAGCCAAATGAAACTACCTATAATCTCCAAAGGCGTCACCCTCTCTTTCACCTTCATGCCTTTGTAATTCAACCTGGAATGCCCTTTCCTCAATTGTCTGTCTAGATAATTCTAACTCCATTACAATATAATCTCTCTAATTCCCAGAACACGACTCCTAATCGAATTTTTTAAAAACCTAAAAGACAGTTAACAGATGTTAGAATTCCAGTATAGTTTGCTGAAAACAGAATAAAATTTATTTTGTGCCTTTATTTCTAAGACACAGAATACATTTCTTTTTTAGTCATCATTTTAGCTTACCGTTGATCGTAATGACTCTTTGGGTGAGAAATGGAAGGGGTGGAATGTGAATTGGAACATATCTTCTGCCAAAAATTTGTAAGATATCTAGATGGCTAGGAAAACTGTGGAAAGGGAAGAGGTGCACAGCTAGCCATTCCCTACTTTCCTCTTCTCTCTCTTTCTCTCTCTCTCTCACACACACATGCAGACACACACACACACACACACACACACTTTTCTTAAGGGAAAAATCACTCTGTGTTCTTTTAAAAATACCTCAGGTTTTATGTTTTATTGCTACCAGAGTCTGCCTCCCTGAGGTTCTTGTATAGACTAGTTATTTCCCTGTGTAAAGAAGCTGTTCAGTTCATTCTCGCCTGGTTTGGAACGAAATGAACACTTCCAAAGGAAGCAGTTCTTGCAGCCTCCTCATCTTCCACTCCCCTCCTCCCCGCAGTCCTGGCTGAAGCAGCGAGTCTGTCGATCCCAGGCCAGAGACAAGGCAGACAAAGGTTCATTTGTAAAGAAGCTCCTTCCAGCACCTCCTCTCTTCTCCTTTTGCTCAAACTCACCCAGTGAGTGTGAGCATTTAAGAAGCATCCTCTGCCAAGAAGACCAAAAGGAAAGAAGAAAAAGGTATGTAATTTTTTCTTTAAAAAAACATGTCAGTTGTTTTACTCCAAACTATTACTATAGATTAGAGCAGAAATGTATGTATGTGTTGAGTCAGAAGAAAAAGACAGAGATCCTCTGAGGAGATGGTGCAGGCACTTTGAAAAATATGATGCTTCCTAGTAGAAAGGCAAATAATCAGATTAAAAGAGAACAGAAAATGTATATTTCTTGACGAGGAATGTCATTTCATTATAGGTTTAAAAAGAGGCAGATTCTTCACTGTCATTTATTGAATGCCCAAATTCACTCTGAATGTTGTCCCACACAACAGGACTTATCCCAGTCCTCAGAACTATGTGAGGATGATGAAGTATATAAGATTGTTTTAAATGCAGCAGCTGTATTACCTATACTACATGAAGTTAACTGCAACATCTAAGAAAGCCAGTGTTTTTTGCTTTTAAAAATCCTGATTCCTGAAAAGAAACTGGTACAAATGTGGGACACAAAGAGGGAATTCATTGAATTCATCCTTGGTGTCCACTCTTGGAACACAACAGTGTCTGTACTGCTAATATAAAGAGAACACTTTTTCCCTCTGAGACTTAGAAAAATTCCTCTTTAAAATTCCTTAACTTAGTTACACAGGCTTTGAAAAGCTCTCCCAAATGCTGGTCCTTTTCTCCAGTGATGATGATTTACTGTGTCCAGGAAAAGAAGGAGAATGATGCAAGACTGAATATTAATATCATCTTCTGGCATGCTCTAAGAGCCTGATCACTTTTAGGGAGGATGTGGATTATGTTTTTCTATGGATGAAGTTATCTTAGATATTTAAGATGATATGTCTGTTTTAAGGATCTTTAAGCAGCTTATTCACTGTTTAATACTACTTCTGTTCTTTAACACATATTTTGGGAAATTTCACTTCAGGACTCAGTTCTTCTAACAAAAACATTTACTAAGGACTCAGTCACTCTAACAAAAACGTCTTCTAAGGCAGTTAATAAGAAAAAAAGAGAACTTTAAAAAAACAGTGATTTTCATCCTCCAAGAAAGATGAATGGAAAACATCACAGACTGGGCAGCAATTTTAATCTCTCCCAACTATAATTTTGATATTTCAAATGTCAAGTTCTGGGCTGGAGTTTTCATTTGCTTTTGCAGCTTTGCTTCTCTCTTGCTGCTTTTTTGAAAGCAGTCCGAAAATGGACTGTCTTTTCTGTCTAATTCATCAACTCTGTTTCACGCCACTGCTCTTAATACCAGTTCCCAGAACTGACATCAGCTGCCTGTATGAGCATTTGCACCATAAATGTCTGAACACTTAAACTACATGGTCCTGTTAGTTTTGGCAATTAAATGAGATAATTTTTCTTTTTAAGTCTGCATTTAACTCCAGCCATTCAAAAGCTTGCTTGTGCTGAATGCCCAAAATTTGCAATTCCCTACCAAAGGATGGTAGCAATGATTTATTGTTTAGTTGGAAATGTCTTGCTCATAATCCTGTATCCTCTGCAATGATCTATTAAAACTTACAACACTATTAGGATATAAATGGTATCGTACATTTGGAACCAAGTTAATTACATAAAATCGAATTTATGAAAACAATGGATAACTACCTAAGCTTCTCTTGCTCACTCCTTCTAATTTTTAGTATGTAACTTTGTTTTCTTTTGTAATTTGGGTGTACTCCAGGAGGAATTTTAAGTACATGTACCTCAACCGAAAAAGAAAAAAAAGACCAATTTGCTTCAAATTGGCCAAAATCATTTCACTCTTGTTACCACTTGAACATATATGGTTTTGATGGATTGCCAAGGATTAAGTTTCGTGTCCTTTAATGAAAACAACCACCAATGTATCCCAGGAACACACTGGGTCAGAAATTTTTCCATTTGCTAAATAATAGTTAAAGCTATTTATCTGTACTTAAGTACAGGAAGAACAGAATTCTGCATTTAAAACATGTAGTTTACTTTATTTTATTTATTTGAGACGGAGTCTGGCTCCGTCACCCAGGCTGGAGTGCAGTGGTGCAATCTCAGCTCACTGCAACCTCTGCCTTTGCGGTTCAAGTGATTCTCCTGCCTCAGCTGGGACTGAGTAGCTGGGACTACAGGCGCACGACACCACACCCAGCTAATATTTGTATTTTTAGTAGAGTCGAGGTTTTACCATGTTGGCGAAGATGGTCTCAATCTCTTGACCTCGTTATCTGCCCACCTCTGCCTCCCAAAGTGCTGGGATTACAGACGTGAGCCATTGTGCCTGGCCAAAACATGTAATGTATAATGCATTCTCACACACACACACACACACACACACTCACACACACAACTACCAGTAGGTACTTGCCAGGTGTGGAACTTTCCATTGTAGTATGTGACTGAGACTGCGGCAAAAAAAAACAAAAAACAAACAAACAAACAAAAAAACAATTTTATGCTCTGGCATGAAAATAGAAGAGGTATGTGGTATGACAATTTACCTACTTATTTTTCCAGAAATTTATTTGTTCATTTCACTGAAGGAAATTTTTTGAACACTTACTATGAGCTCAGCATTGAAGCAGACACTCTTCTTCAATACAAAAGAAGTAGAAGTTACAATACTTGCTGACTTGATGTTAGCATCTCTTCTTCCAGTCCTCTGAATATTGAATTTCCCTAGCCTCAGCCCTTTGCCTCATCTCTTCTGGGTCTACCCTTACTGCCCTGCCAGACCCATAGCTATAGATACTATCAATAAATATCCTGATTGCGCTCAAATTTGTATTTCCAGCCCTGATCTTTAGACTCACATTCAACTGCCTATTCAACATCTTCACTTGGATATCTAATAGGCATCTCAAACCTAACTTGTCTAAAAACTCATTCCTGGATTCCTGCCAAAATTGGCTCCTTCCAATTCTTCCTCAGTTGAACAAATGGCAACACCATTCAAGCCAAAAACCCAAGAATCATCCTTGATTCTTTCCCTCTTGCCTCATATCTCCCATCGGTTCTCACCAAAAGTCTCTTTTCTTCTATTTCCAATCTTGTCCCACCACAATACATCTTCACAGACCAGCCAGGGATTTTTTAAAAAGGCATAAATCAGATCATGCTACTGTTCTCTCAAAATCTTCCAATGGCTTCTTAATATACCCAATACAATCTGAACTCTTTACATATCTTCTAGGCCCTTTATGATTGTTCCCAATCTTCCTTCTTGGCTATAGGTAAATTCACATAATAACCAATTCACTAAATAATTAATCAGCTTTCTGAATTTCCCACTCCCCATATTCAATTGTAGTCATGTTCTCCAAATGGTTAACCAGCTTATAAAAATGTCGACAATGACAAGGCATTATTTACTCAAATTCACAGTTCTTGTAGGACAGATTATACGTAAGTGCTTTGGGAACATAGAGCAAGGGAGCTATGAGAGTAGTATTGTCTGGAATCAGGGAAGGATTCTTAGAAGATATGAGTGTGAGGTTTGTCCTTCATGGATGCTTTGGTCAGAAATTAATACCAAGGGAAGGGGTGAGAAGGAACAACAAGGCAGAGACACATACATAGATGAGTGGCTTGACTGCCTGGCTAGCTGAACAGGAATGAATGATAGATGTGGAGACAAAGTGAAAGGAAGGCCTTAGGTTAGTTCTAAGAAGTCCACATATTCTTTTAGACAACATAAAATCTCTGTAGGCTCTTGCCTAGAATAAAAAGTATGTTTTTGGAAAAGCATTCATTTTCAAGTATGCGCCAAGCATTGTATTAGCCACTGGTGTATGGTAATGAACAAAATAAATTGCTGTCGTGGAGCCTTTGGTCTAATGAGAATGACAGACATAAAATGAGTAAATTCACAAATATATAATTTAAATTGTGATAAATATCTTAAGGAAAAGAAAAGGGCACTATGAAAGAATAAGGTTGAAACTACCTTAGATTGAAAGGCCATGGAAGGAATGACATTTAAACTGAGACCTAAAAGTCAAAACAGCCAAAAAAAGAACATTCCTGGTAGAGAGAGCAACATATAGAAAGACCATAGTAGAAGAAAAAGGTTTCCTTTTAATTATAAGGAAACACTCTATACATCTTTATTGTTAAATGCAACAAAATAGCATAAGAAAATATGAAACTCATTGATAAAGATAAGTGTATATACAAATACTGACTACTATATTACTAAAATGGTGGTGGTTAAATTCCATTTAATTCTAGCATAAAAGTTAAAAGACAAAAGTATTAAAATAACTATAATTTAAAATATGTTTGTGGATATCCAATATAAATAGATGTAAATTGGGACATCAATAACATAGTGTGGTGAGAGAGAATTAAAAGAGTAGAGTTTTTGTATGTGATTGAAGTTAAGTTGTTATCACCTCAAAACAGACTTATAATTATAAATTTTTTTTTTTTTTTTGAGATGGAGTCTCTCTCTGTCACCCAGGCTGGAGTGCAGTGGCGCTGATCTCAGCTCACTACAACCTCTACCTCCTGGGTTCAAGCAATTCTCCTGCCTCAGCTTCCCCAGTAGCTAGGGCTACAGGCGCCCGCCACCACACCCAGCTAATTTTTGTATTTTTAGTAGAGAAGGGGTTTCACCGTGTTAGCCAGGATGTTCTCAATCTCCTGACGTCGTGATTCGCCTGCCTCGGCCTCCCAAAGTGCTAGGATTACAGGTGTTAGCCACTGCGCCCGGCCAATTATAAAATATTTTATGTAAGCCTCATGGTAACCACAATGGAAATACCTATAGCAGTTTACACAAAAGAGAAAGGAATCAAAGCATATCAGGAAAAGGAGAAGAAGAAGGAGGAGGAGGAGGAGGAGGGGGGGAAGAGGAGGGAGGAGGAAGGAGGAAGGAGGAGAAGAAAACAACAACCAACAAAACACAAAGGAAGACAAGGCAGGGGAAAAAGCACCAAAGAACTACAAGACAACTAGAAACAATAGGCTAAATGGCAATAGTAAATTCTTCCCTATCAATAATTACTTTAAGTGTAAATGGATTAAACTCTCCAATCAAAAGACTTAGGGTTGCTGAAAGAAAAAAAAACAATATATAACTATATGATTTCTGCAAGTGACTTACTTAACATTTAAGGACACACACAAGCTGAAAGTAAAGAAATGAAAAAAGATATTCCATGCATATGGTAACTAAAAGAAAGCAGAGTGGACTATTTTATTCTGACAAAATAGACTATAAGTAGAAAACTGTCACAAGAGACAAAGAAGAAAATATAATGATGAAAGGGTCAACCCACCAGCAAGCTGTAACAATTATATACACACCTAACATCAGAGCACATAAATATATAAAACAAATGTTGACCGAACTAAAATAAGAAACAGACAGCAACACAGTAATAGTAGGAAACTGCAATACTCCACTTTTAGTAATGGATAGAATAACCAGACAGAAAATCAACAAAGAAAGAGTGGACTTCAACACCAGTATAGATCAAATGGACCTAACAGACATATATAGAACATTCAGGTCAACAGCAGACGAATACACATTCTTCTCAAGTACATACAGAAAATTCTCCATGATCGATCATATTCGGTCACTTAAACCATGACCTACAAAAAGCCCATTGGAAGATATTATTTATATATGCTGGATTGTGATGCACTGTAACACTACAATGTCTTGCTCCATTAAATCTGAAAATATATAAAATGAAGTAGATCTCATTTTAGACTTTTCTTTCACTAATGTTTGGAGGTAGGAATTAAATTGGATATTGATAATTCTAAGGAAATATACAGCCAAAGCCAAAAATGGCTAACTCAAATTAGAATGTGAGACAAAGAAAATCTGAAACATTTAGGAGTATGAAGAAATACTTTGTTTCTAATCTAGAGAAAAAAAAAAGCAATAAATGTATTTATTTCAAAATCAATGATCTTATCTAAAATGATTTACCTTTAAAATATACCTAATCACTAAAAACTTCATACCAAAAATTTCCATTCCACAATACTGTTTTCTTTTCTTTTCTTTTCTTTTTTTCTGAGACGGAGTCTCGCTCTGTCGCACAGGCTGGAGTGCAGTGGCTTGATCTCGGCTCACTGAAACTTCTGTCTCCCAGGTTCAAGCCATTCTCAAGTAGCTGGGATTACAGGCGCACGCCACCATGCCTGGCTAATTTTTGTATATTTAGTAGAGACAGGGTTTCGCCATGTTGGGCAGGCTGGTTTTGAACTCCTGACCTCAGGTGATCTGCTGGCGTCAGTCTCCCAAAGTGCTGGGATTACAGGTATGAGCCACCACGTCTGGCTATTCTACAATATTGTTTTCTTTCCAAGTACAATATCCAAAGAGAAATATCCTCTATCTGTTTTCCCTCTTTCCAAGGAGGAAAAGATACTTTGGCACCTGTTAACGAGATAAAATCTGAATGGCTCTAGATTCTAATTCTGGTTCCTCCACTATTTTGCTATTCTTCCTTTACTACGATAGTCTCCATTTTCTTCACATCTAATATAGAAACCAGAGAAGTCTAATTAGATAGATACTTAATATTCTATAGTTCTATGCAAATCCTGTACTTGAAAAATTATCTCCTAGAAGAGAAATTAGAATTGTTAGTATGACTTCAGGGTTCAAACTAGGATTGGTGGGTGGAAGCTACAGAAAAATATTTTACAATAAGGGAAATGTTAGAAATGTATCAATGGGATATGTTGACTTAGTCAATAATGAGTTCCCCATCATGGTAGGGGTTCATGGTAGGCTAGATAATTATAAGGCAGGAATTCAAGCCTTCGTTTTCAAGTGCAGCTAAGATGAAGTCATCTATGTGGGATAAAAATCCAAACGTTACTAAAAATTTGCAACAATGGGTACTAAAATACTTCTGGAAGTTAAAAAACAATCAAACTATAAATATATGTGTATACTATCATCTGTCATTATCAACATAAATGGGTTTTTTGTTTCTGTCAGGAGGGGACCCAGCTTCTTTGACAATGTTGTTAGGATGTAAGATAATGTAAGGTAAAGAACCACTGTATTCAATTATGTTATTTGTTCTAGAAATTTGCCTGAGTTTATACCACCTTAAAAAGCAGGTGTTCTCTACTGAATGTTCAAAATATATATGGCTTTGGGTACTTCTTAAATGCAGATTTCAGCTCTCACCAACACCTCCTCCCTGCCTACAGCATGTGTGTGACTGTGTGTGTGTATGTGTGTGTGTATCAAGGTCTCACTCTGCCACCCCCAGTAGAGCAGTGGCACAATCATGGTTCACTGCAGCCTCAGACTCCTGGGCTCAAGTGATCCGGAGTAGCTGGCAGGACTACAGGCACGTGCCAGCATGCCTGGCTAATTTTTTAATTTTTTGTAGAGACAGGGTCTCACTATGTTGCTCAGACTGGTCTCAAACTCCTGGGCTCAAGCAATCCTTGTACACCAGCCTCCCATGCTGAGATTACAGGCATGAGCCACTGTGCCTGGCCCAGAAGCCTCAGCATTTGATTTTTAACAAATATTCCAAATGGTTTTTTATCATACATGGTCATAAAACTACACTTTGAGAAACACAAACAGGATTGTAGAAAAGGCCAACTCCCATTCTTTCTAGCCAAGAGTTTATAAGCATGCTACAGAACTTCATTCAGATGAAATCTATCTTTAAAAAACAAACATTGACACATTTTGGTCTTTCTTCTATTTTAGGGCCAAAAGCCAAAATGAAATTGATGGTACTTGTTTTCACCATTGGGCTAACTTTGCTGCTAGAAGTTCAAGCCATGCCTACAAATCGACTCTCTTGCTACAGAAAGATACTAAAAGATCGCAACTGTCACAACCTTCCGGAAGGAGTAGCTGACCTGACAGAGATTGATGTCAATGTCCAGGATCATTTCTGGGATGGGAAGGGATGTGAGATGATCTGTTACTGCAACTTCAGTGAACTGCTCTGCTGCCCAAAGTAAGGAAATGAAATCACAAAGTGTATTGCCCGGAAATGTATGTAGAACAACTTTTAGCTACATCTTCGTAATAGGTTTGCTGAAATTAATAACCCTTTTAGTAAAATCCTGTTCAAATCCCAGCTCTTTTCTAGAATAATCATTATTGTGTAAAGAACTAAATGCTTTCATTTAAATGAAAGTTCAAAGGGAATTTAGCTGAGTTTAATAAAAGTAAATAAAATCCAGAAAATAATACTTCAATCTATTAAATTCTAAACTCCCCATCTGATTTCTACCACACACACACACAAATCTACCAGTAGCAGAAGTTAAGCTCAAGGTTGAAATCTTAAACCAACTTGAAAACCAATAAAAGGTTTTAGATAACAGATCCCAGTGAGGCTGGGCCCGGTGGCTCATGCCTGTAATCCTAGCACTTTGGGAGGCTGAGTTGGGCAGATCACCTGAGATCAGGAGTTCGAGACCAGCGTGGCCAACATGGTAAAACCCCGTTTCTCCTAAAAATACAAAATTAGCTGGGCGTGGTGGCACGTGCCTGTAATCCCAGCTACTCAGGAAGCTGAGGCAGGAGAATCGCTTGAACCTGAAAGGCTGAGGTTGCAGTGAGCCGAGATCGCACCATTGCACTCCAGCCTGGCGACAAGAGTGAAACTCCATCTCAAAAAACAAAACAAAACAAAACAAAAACTCAATGAATGGATCAATTCACTAAACAGAAAAGTTTAGTAATGATCAAAAATAAATTTCTAGTTCTATGTATAAGTTAACCAGAAATGAACTAGATAGAAGTTCAAGACAATTTATCTACCATTATTTTCTACTTATATTTTAAGTATAAATATTTATTGATTTATTTACTATCGTTTTGTACTTAAAATACAAGCATACATGGTGAAACCCCGTCTCTATAAAAATACAAAAAAAAAAAAATTAGCCAGGCATGGTGGCACACACCTGTAATCCCAGCTACTTGGTAGGCTGAGACAGGAGAATCACTTGAACCCAGGAGGAGGAGGTTGCAGTGAGCCTAGATCATGCCATCGCACTCCAGCCTGGGTGACAAAGCAAGACTTAACCTCAACAACAACAACAACAAAAAAGGTGTAAAATGATGGTAGACAAATTAATAAATATTTTTAGTTCTTGATTTTAAAATCATTTCCCCCTGGTTATTGAGGAATCTTTCAAATCCCATGATCTTGGATATTTCATACTGAAATTAGCTTTTTCAAATTACTTTCAACAGAAGTCATCATATTTTCATCCTTCTAAGAAATCTGTGAAATAGAAAAGGTAGATATAACCATCTTACCAAAGAAAGGTGCAGAGAGTTGAAATGACCAGTACTATCCCACATAACTAGCTAATATCAACACTGAGATTAGAACCCATGTGTTCTGATTCAGAACAGATTTTTCATCTACCAAGCCAGCTGGTTCTCAAAGTGTGGTTCCCAGAACAGCAACTTCAGCATCACCTGAGTTTAAAAATTGCATATCCATCCTTGGACTCCACCCCAGACTTACTAAATCGAAACTGTGGAGGTAGGACTCAGCAATTATGTTTTTTTTTTGTTTGTTTTTGTTTTTTTGAGATGGAGTCTCGTTCTGTTGCTCAGGTTAGAGTACAGTGGCGCGATCTCGGCTCACTGCAAGCTCTGCCTCTTGGGTTCACGCCATTCTCCTGCCTCAGCTTCCCGAGTAGCTGGGACTACAGGCGCCTGCCACCATGCCC
>NW_012103054.1:395674-397109 GCF_000951045.1 Mandrillus leucophaeus
AAAAAAAAAAAAAAAAAAAAGGAAAAGGGAGGAAAAGGAAAAAGCGAACAATATTTGAGCGAATATTATGTATGCTAATAACTTTAAGTACATTTCAGGCTGGGACTGGTGGCTAATGCCTGTAATCCTAGCATTTTGGGAGGCCAAGGTGGGAAGATCATTTGAGCCTAGGAGTTTGAGACCAGCCTGGGCAACACAGTGAGATACTGTCTTTACAAAAAAATTTAAAAATTAGCCGAGCATGGCAGCATGCACCTGTAGTCCCAGCTATTTGGGAGGCTGAGGTGGGAGGATCACTCGAGCCCAGAAATTCAAGGCTGCAGTGAGCTAAGATGATGCCACTGAACTCTACCATGGAATCACAGAGTAAGACTCTGTCTCAAACAAACAAATAAACAAAAACCAAGAACTTTAAGCACATTTCATTTTACTCTCTTAAAAAATGACAACAAAAGCCTTTAAGGTAAATGTTCTCAGCCCCATTTTTCAGCTGCTAACTCAAATTTAAGATATTTGCTAAAAATCAAGGCAGATTTTCAAAAGACTTCCAATTCCAAAGCCCATACGTCACACACAGATGTATCCTTAAAACCATGATACATTTCCTAAAGTGTCCATTTTTGCTTGAGAATAACAAAACACACATTAAAAGAAACATAATGGATGAGAATTTAAAAGTCTCATAAATTTTAAAAGTAAATAAAACTGGCAAATTCAAAGGTATTTTCTGATTGTTAGAGGAGACAGCTTTGGATTATGGCCCCATATCTTAAGAGGTATGTGACTCATATTGACCATCAGAGGTAATGTCAGAAAGTCTTTCATGTTATAAAAATGTATTCAATGCCTGCTAAGTGCCAGACATTATTAAAATCTGGGATATAGTAACGAATAAAATGGACTTATCCGCTTGGAACTTGTGCTCTAACAAAGGTGTGATTGTTATAAACAAATAATTATTTAAAAATATGAAGCCTGCTACAGAGAAGTATAGGGCGCTATACAAAGTATTGTGGGGAAAAGTTTGAGAAACACCATACCACACAGGCAATCTGGGAGACATAATTTTGTGAATAAAACTGACATTATGTCATTAAAATACATCCTTGGAGGTCCCTGATCTGTTTCTGAAGACCACACCCAGGACACTGTCTGAAATCTAATCTGTGTTTAATAGTGTTACTGGGCTAGAAGACCAAACCCAGAACAGTGTCTGGTATCTAATCTGTGTTAAATAAGTGTTACTGGGCTGGATCAAAAAATTTTGAGGTAGTCACAATTCAGTGTCAAAGTGTATATAAACACGGCCAGGTGCGGTAGCTCACGTCTGTAATCCCAGCACTTTGGGAGGCGGAGGCGGGTGGATCACGAGGTCAGGAGATCAAGACCATCCTGGCTATCATGGTGAAACCCGTCTCTACTAAAAATACAAAAA
>NW_012103054.1:399759-401423 GCF_000951045.1 Mandrillus leucophaeus
TTTTTTTTTTGTATTTTTTCAGTAGAGATGGGGTTTCACTGTGTTAGCCAGGATGGTCTCGATCTCCTGACCTCGTGATTCGCCGGCCTCAGCCTCTCAAAGTGCTGGGATTACAGGTGTGAGCCACCGCACCGGGCTGGGACCCAGCAATTATGCTTTAACAAACCTGCCAGGTGATTCTAATGCATAGTAAAGTTTAAGAATCACTGCACTAAACAATGATGCCAAGAACTTGAGTTAATTAATCTCATGAAGTGACAATTTTTCCTGTACTACATAAATGAAATGCCAAATAATATTAAAATGCCATGTTTGCTTTTTTTGTATGACTTGAAAACAGTTTACTGAAATGGACTTACATTTATATTATGATATAATTTTGCGATTATCTCTGTTAATGGATGAGAACAGCAGTGTAGATGTACTTGATTTTGGGAAAATCAAAGAGAAATACTACTAAGTATATTTCTAATAAGCCATAATTATAATATCACCTTGCATTTGTATATAATTTTGTATTATTCCATGCATTTTTATATATTACTTTATGTGATCTTTTCAGCCAGGGAAAGTTGAGTAGCTTTGTAACATTTCTCCTTTCCCCATAAAACCTAGAAATTTATTTAATAAACAAGAAATGTTGAATCTTCTGTTTCCTAACTGCAGATTTAAACTTCATGGCCTCTCCCCATATAAGAGACATGAAATTGTATACATGGCCATAAAGTTTTGAAATTACCTAATATTTCTTTTTCTTCATAGATAAACGATAGCATGATCTCAATGGCAAATGGGGGGAAAGTAGACAAATCAATAACCTTCTTGGTCTTTGTTGCTTCTGTGGCAAGTCCTCCCACACATCTCTTTACATTTTAGTCACCTAAAAAGAATAATCATAATTGAAATCCTGGAAATCACTGTCTATTTTTAACCTAGAAAAGACTGACTAATATCTTAGCCTTAAGGTGAATTTAATTGATGCTCTACTTTCTTTCAGAGACGTCTTCTTTGGACCAAAGATCTCTTTCGTGATTCCTTGCAACATTCACTGAGAATCTTCATGTATTCTGGAGAACACCACCCCTGATTTCCCACAAACTGCACTACATCAGTATAACTGCATTTTTAGTTTCTATATAGTGCAATAAAGCATAGATTCTATAAATTCTTACTTGTCTAAGACAAGTAAATCTGTGTTAAAGAAGTAGTAATAAAAGATAATGCAGTCTAATTTTTCTCTGTGGACATTGTTGGCATTGGTTAAAAATTTTGCCTAGAAATGTAATCTATGAGGTGTTCATTATACTCAGTTAGAGAGTTCTGCCCCCGAGATGAAGAGCCATAGGCATGGCTCAAGGATAGAAAATACTTTCAGTCCTTAGTTGACAGTTACTAACTATGCATTGAAAGAATCAAGTATAAGTTGAGATTCTTGGAAGGGAGGTAGAAATTTTCTAGTAAGAAGGAAAAAGAGACCAGCCTGGGCAATATAGTGAGACCCCCTCTTTACAAAAAAATGTAAAAATTAGCAGGTTGTGGGTACCCACACCTGTAGTTCTAGTTACTCAAGAGGGTCATTTGAATTTAGGAGTTTGAGTCTGCAGTGAGCTATGATTGTGCTACTGCACTCTAGCCTGGGTGACAGAGCAAGACCCTGTCTCAAA
>NW_012103054.1:402858-432650 GCF_000951045.1 Mandrillus leucophaeus
CTGGGCCTGGTGGCCGGCGCCTGTAGTCCCAGCTACTTGGGAGGCTTAGGCAGGAGAATGGCGTGAACCCAGGAGGCGGAGCTTGCAGTGAGCCGAGATCTTGCCACTGCACTCCAGCCTGGGCGACAGAGTGAGACTCCGTCTCGGGGGGAAAAAAAAAAAAAAAGAAAGAAAGGCTATATAAACACAAGTCAGAACATGTTTTCGAATAGTGTGACCTCCTATAAAATACATGAAGTGAAATTGTAAAATAATATAGATAGGTAGGTAGGTAGATAGTATTAGTTGTTTTATCGAGATAGCATGTGATTTGATTGGCCTTTCTTCACTGAATCGACCAGTCATGAAATCAGACTAACTCAATAATCAAAGTTTCATATCCATTCTGGAACGGTGCATAGAATAGGTAAATAAAAAAAACTATCAGCAAACCAGTTTTATTTTCTGCTTGGTAGGAACTCTTCTTGATGGGGAAAAAAGCATTAAAGATCCAGTGTCTCCATTTACAAATGATACATCAGCATAAGGACATATGTGAGACAACAATGGCTTTTTAATAAGTGTTCCCGTATTACTGCAATCAAAGCCTGGTAAGAAAAATTGTATCTAAAAAAGCTAAATATTTAATAAATAAAATTTTATAAATTATTCATCATAATGTCTCCTTTCTGAAAATATGAAATTCAGTTACTTCTTTTAGAAATAAATGCATTATACAAGTACACAACCTTCTTTATATTACAAAATAAATGTAGAAACATACATTCACACAACTTACCTTATACAACTATTTCTCTGACTTGGTCAATGCATTTTTTAAAACAATAGATTTTTTTTTTTTTTTTTTCGAGACTGAGTCTCACTCTGTCACCCAGGCCAGAGTACAGTGGCACGATCTTGACTCACTACAACCTCTGCCTCCCAGTTTCAAGTGATACTTGTGCTTCAGGCTCCTGAGTAGCTGGGACTACAGGCACCTGCCACAACGCTCAGCTAATTTTTGTATTCTTTTAGTAGAAATGAGGTTTCGCCATGTTGGACAGGCTGGTCTTGAACTCCTGGCCTCAAATGATCTGCCTGCTTTGGCCTCCCAAAGTGCTAGGTTTACAGGCATGAGTTTTTCCAATAGATTTTAGTTATAAGACAACTAAACTTTATTAAAATTTTATTATTCTTCTAAACACCATCTTGCAGCAACTGAATGAGATAGGTACTGATATTATCCTTGTTCTATGGACAAAAATGCTAAGGTTTAAAGATATTAAGTAGTTTGTCTAAGTTTACATTATCAATGAGCAATCGAGCCAGATTTTGAATATGGCCAGTCTTACACTAGCGTCTAGAGTCTTAACCACTATGTTGTTTAACAGCATTAACTAACCTATTATTTCCTTTACAGAAATGCAAACTTTTCCTTGGATAGGACACACAATTGTACACTTCAGATAGCTCATATATGCTAAAAGCTTACTGAACAAGTATTTCTGTATTTTTATCTTTGACTTTCTAAATCATTGTTCTTACTGTGAATCCCACGTTACTGAGCACAAAGTTGATGGTAATACATACAAATAGCTTACCTCTTTTTGATTAAAATTCATCTTTTCTTCATTGTAATTCATAGAGACTTGTTGAACATTTTGGCTTGCTGGGATTAGGTACTGATCCTAAAGGATTATTACAGAATTGGAAGGAAGATGGAGAAACCAAAACAATGAGCAACATCTATTGGGGGAAAAAAAGGACAAGGGAGGAACATTCACAGATCATTTTGTGACTTTAACATACTTATAATTATCAAAAGGTATACATAAGTTATTTCCATAATAAATCTTTTTTTGTAAAATATTATAGCAGGTGTTTGTAAAATATAAAACTCTCTATAAGTAAAGCACGACAGGCTTCAAAATAATTTTCCCAAAAGGAAAAAAATCAAATTCATGTATTTCTAAATCAATCTTGGATTGATAGTCTAAGCCTAAACTTTTCTCTCAAAAATTTGAAGAGAAACTGATATTAGAAAATTAAAGTAAATTGATACTAAATTTACTTCTATGCAATGGTATCACCATAAAATGCTCATCTTTGTATGGTGGTATATCTAGAGAAAAATATGTAGAATATACTTACCTGATATATTCTAAGAACTTTAAAAGCCATAGTAAATTTTCAAGAGTTTATGTGATCTACATTTTCAGAGGTTTACAAGTCAAATAAGTCCATTGGGTTTAATGTTTAAAAAATTGACTTGATATCTACATTTAATATCATTAAAGTATATATACATAAATACATATATACTACATATAAAATATATATTCATATATGTAATAATCTGGTAGCAATTAATATGACTACTATTTGAGACTTCTATGATTGTGTAGACTATTAATGCAACTAGGACAAGATACACACAATAAACTCAGTTGTACAGCAAGCATCAGCTCTTATCTAGAAAGAAATGCAAGGAATTAATAATTTCAAAGGAATAAATTCTATAGTAAGCAGTATTCACCCATAAAAATATAAATATAAGTATAAAAACAGCAAATTTTCCTCTGAATATTAGCTTTCCTGCATCCACTGTTTTAGCTTATAAGCAAAACTTTGCTTGACATTTAAAAAATAACTCCACTAGAATGGCGTAAACCCGGGAGGCGGAGCTTGCAGTGAGCTGAGATCCAGCCACTGCACTCCAGCCTGGGCGACAGAGCGAGACTCCATCTCAAAAAAAAAAAAAAAACTCCACTAAATGAATAAACAATAACATGACAAAAATTTATTCTTGAACCACCATCACTTGCTTAGATATCATAATCTGAATTTTACTATTAAAACGTTATGTAAATATGTGGAAATTATAACCAAAAAGGAACTGGGATGGCTATACTAATAACAGACAAATTAGATGTTAAGTGAAAATATGTTACAAGAGCAAAGATGGACATTTTATATTGTTAAAAGTTTCAGTTTATCAAAAAGATATAACAATTATAAACATATATACACCATATGGCAGCCAAAAAATATATAAAACAAACCTTTAGAAAACTGAAGGGAGAAATACACAGTTCTACAATGATAGTTGGAGACCTTAATGCCTCACTTTCCACAATTGATAGATAAATAGAAAGAAAACCAGTAAGGAACTAGGAGGCTTGAACAATAGTATAAAACCAACTAGACGCCATAGAAATATACAGAACATTCCACTCAACAATAGTAGAATACCGTCTTCTCAAGTACACGTGGGACTTTCTTCAGGATAGAATATATGTTCTTCTATAAAACAATTATGTATAAGCTTAAAAAGACTAAGGTGATACAAACTATCTTTTTGAACCACAATAAAATGAGGCTAGTAATCAATACAGAAAGAAAACTAGAAAATGCACAAATACCTGGAACTAAGCAATATACTTGTTCACAAAAAGTATATTGCTTCACAGGTATATTGCTTAGTTCCAGGTATTTGTGAATTTTCTTTAGTGGTTTAAAGAATATAACACTAGAGAAATTAGATAGTAATTTAAGATGACTGAAAACAAAAACAAACATTCCAAAACTTACAAGATGCAGGAAAAGCTGTATTCAGAGAAAAATTTACAGCTGTAAATGGCTGCATTAAAAAAGAAAAATATCAAATCAACTTAACTTTACACATTAAGAAAATAGACAAAGAAGAGCAAACTAAATCCAAAGCCAGCAGAAGATAACGAAGATCCGAAAAGAGAAAAATGAAATAGAGAAGAGAAAAAAAATATAATCCATGAAATCACAGAAAATACCAACAAAATTGATAAATCCTTACCTAGACTACTAAGAAAAAAGAGAGAAGACATAAATAAGTAGAATCAGAAATAAAGGTAGGGATATTACTGCTGACCTTACAGAAATTAAAAGTATTATAAGAGAAGTATAGGAACAATTTGTATGACAACAAATTAGATAATCTAGGTGAAGTAGACAAATTCTATGACTTACCAAAAATAACTTAAAAGAACACAAAGTCTCAACAGACCTATATATAATGAAAAGACCTATATAAGTAAAAAGATTAAATCTGTCAAACCTCTTCCATCGAAGAAATAGCCTAGACCAGATAGGTTCACCCATAAGTTCTGTCAAACATTTAAAGATGAATTAATATCATTCTTACTCAAAAATCTCCAAAAATAGAAGAGGAAAGAATACTTCCTAACACTTTCTATGAGGCCAGTATTAACCTGATACCAAAGTCAGATAAAGATACCATAAGAAAACTATAGAGCAATATCCCTTATGAGTATAGATGCAAACACCCTCAACAAAATACTAACAAGCCAAATCCCACAGCATATTAAAAGAATTATGCACTATGACCAAGTGGGATTTATCCCAGAAATGTGAGGGTGGTTCAACATAAGAAGGTCAATGTAATATACACTAAGGAAAAAAAAAAAAATCATCTCAATACTACTAAGGAAAAAAAAATCATCTCAATACTAAAAGTATTTGACTAAATTCAACACCCTTTCATGATAAAAAAAATTTAGCAATTTAGCAATAGAAGAGGGCTTCCTTAACATGACAAAGAACATTTATGAAAACTCACAGCTAACATCATACTGAATGGTCAAAGACTAAATGTTTTCCTCCTAAGAAAACGAACAAGACAACAATTCCTGCTTCCACCACTACAGTTTAACGTTGTACTAGAAATCGTAGCCAGGGCAATTTGGCAAGGAAAAGAAATAAAAGGCATCCAGATTGGGAAGGAAGAAGTAAAACCATTTTTGTTTGCAGATAACATCATTCTATATATAGAAAAATCCCATGGAATCCACCCACACACACAAAAATTACTAGAGCTGATTAATTCAGCACAGTGGCAGCATCAGCACACACCTCTAATGAATGACTCAAAAAAGAATTTAAGAAAACAATTATATTTATAATAGTGCCAAAAAGAAGAAAATACCTAAACATAAATTTAACCAAGAGGTGAAAGACTTGTACACTGGAAACTATAAAACACTGCAGAAATTAAAGAAGACCTAAATAAATGGAAAGATATCCCATAATAATGGATTGGAATGCTTAATATTGTTAAGCTGGCAATCTGAAAATGGTCCATAGAGTCAATGCAATCCCCATCAAAATTCTAATAGCCTTTTGGGCAAAAAATGGAAAAACCAATCCTCAAGTTCATATGGAACTGCAAGGGGCCCTGAATAGCCAAAACAATACTAAAAAAGAAAAACAAAGTAGGACTCCCACTTACTGATTTCAAAACTTATTACAAGGCTACAGTAGTCAAAAGAGCATAGTACTGGCATAAGAATAAATACACAGACCATGGAATAGAATTGAGAGTGCAGAAATAAACATCTATGGCCAAATGATTTTCAACAAGATTGTCAAGACTTTTCAGTTGGGAAAAAATAGTTTCTTCAGCAAATCATACTGGGACAAGTGGCTAACCACATGCAAAAGAATGAAGTTGGACCCCTACCTTATTCACATGTAAAAATTGATTCACAACAGTTCAACAATTTAAATTTAGGAGTTAAAACTGTAGAACTCCTAGAAGAAAATATAGACGTTAATGTTTATGATGTTGGTTTTGGCAATGGATTCTTTTGACACAAAAAATGTGAGCAACAAAGGAAAAAATAGATAAATTGGACTATGTAATTATTTAAAACTTTTGTACATCAAAGGACATTATCAGAACTGTAAAAAGGCAACGTACAGAATGAGAGAAAATATTTGCAAATCATGTATCTTAGAATGGTTTAATACTCACCATAAATAAACAGTCCTACATTTCAACAACAAAATCAAACAACCCAGCTAAAAAAAAAAAGAATAAAAAGGACTTGAATAAACACTTCTCCAAAGAAGATATATAAGTGGCCAAGAGCACATGAAAAGATATTCAATAAAATTGATCATTAAGGAAATATAAATAAAATCCACAATGAGATACCACTTCACACCCAGTAGGATGGCTTTAATTTTTTTTTTAAATGAAATACAAGTGTTAGTGAATTGAAGCAATAGGAGTCTTTATACATTGGTGGTAGAAGTGAAAACATATGTCCACAGAAAAACTCGTACATCAATGTTTACAGCAGCATTATTCATAATAGCCAAACGTAGAAACCGAATGTTCATCAAGAAATAAATGGATAAATAAACTGTGTTCAATAGGTATAATGGAATATTATTCAGCCTGAAAAAGGAAGTACTGTAACTTGGATGAAACTTGAAAACATGCTTTATTAGCATTATGCTTTTTGGCATGTTTTCAAGGTTCATCCAACTTGCAGTACTTCATTGTATGATTCCCTTATAATATATCCAGAATAGGCAAATTCATAGAGATAAAAAGCAGAATGGAGGTTACCAGGGAATAGGGAGAGGGAAGAAGGGGGAGTGACTATGTATGGCTGTTTTTGTCGGGTGACAAATTTTGAAATTAGAGCTGCTGGTTATACAATATTGCAAATACATTAAATACCACCGTATTGTACACTTTAAAATGATTAATTGTATATTTTGTTTCTTAATTTAAAAAGACTTCATGTAGAAAAATATAGAATTTATTTGTTGTAAAGACATGAATTTCAGGCATGTTTAGGCCTTTCCCAAAATTATTCTTTTGCAGTTAGTAACCAAATAACTAACTTATTTTTTGAGCCCCTGCTATCCATTCAGTATACTTTTTCCTCCTACTTCTCGTGGCATTTAAATTTAGATTCTTCTCTTAATGCTCTAACATCAAAAGTAACCTATACCCTTATAGAAATGAGTTTCCATTTATTTTTTGTTCAGATACGGATAAGTAAAAATAGTTTTTAATGAATTCATCATTTAAAAAATCTAATGGTAACTGAAATTTTCATATAAAACTGACTTTTACATTGCAGCTCCTTGAGTTACTTCTCAACTTACAAGATCCGATTTTTCGTATTTTAAATTAACAAGGATTTGATTTCATTGAATAACTACCATCCAGAACTCTTCATTCATATTTTATAAAACTACATTTATTATACAAATAATTATATGAAATTAACATTGCCAAAGGTTATGTTCATACTTTTATGTCAGCAAATAACTTCAAGCTTTTGTTTTTCACAAGAACAGAATATGGGTTTCACTTTTTCTTTTTTTCTTTTTTTTTTTTTTTTTTTTTTAAGTCGGTCTCACTCCAATGTCCACGCTGGAGTGCAGTGCTGCAATCATAGCTCACTGCAGCCCCAATCTCCCAGGCTCAAGTGATTCTCCCACCTCAGCCTCCCAAGTAGCTGGGACTACAGATGCACGTCACCAGGCCTAGCTAAGTTTTGTATTTTTTTGTAGATATAGGGTTCACCATTTTGCCTTGAATGCCTGGGCTCAAGCGATCTGCCTATCTTGACCTCCTAAAGTGCTGGGATTACAGGTGTGAGCCACTGTACCCGGCCTCAAAATGTTTTTATAAGAAGTCTTCCCACAGATTTCCAGAATTCCAGAAATGAGAAGTTTCTATGACAGCAATTATTACAGCCTGTGCTTGCTAATAAAGTAGCAAGCAAATCTTTCAATGGTCATAGCAAAACCAAAGACCAGTTGCTTTATTGTTCATTATATTTTCTAGCAGTCAATACATTAAGAACACTTGAAAATATGCAGTCACCTACTAATGAACTAGTACTTTAGATGCAGTACTTTAGTTACATCAGTGGTTCTCAACTAGCTGTGATTTTGACCATCAAAGTATGTTTGGCAGTGTCTAGAGGAATTTTTGGTTGTCACACCTTGGAGGAGCTACTGGCACCTACTGAGTGGACTTAGGGATGTTGCTAATCCTCCAATAGACTCAACGGCCTCCCACAAAAAGGAATTATTGAGTCCAAATGTCAACTTTGAGAAATCATGAGCTACATTAATGGTCTCATCCATTTCCAGCCTAAAATCCGCAGCTTTATCTCACAACAGTTTGCTGAAGCATTACAAACTATAAATTTGATTTCTAATTATAAGGATTTAGCTAAACAATATAATCTCAGGAAAAGCAGAGGTTTAGAATGTTTGATAGAAAACTGACCGGGAATGAAACATAAAACGGAGATGGATAAATCAAGTCAGTCATATATAACCAAAATTTAAATGAAGATCTTGTTAGATATCTAGACCTCTCCAACTTACTAGTTAACATTTGCAATGTAAACAGTACAGGACATCACTAAAAATTAAGGGGCATAGCAGAGGTACTTTCTGTATTCATGCCACATAAATATCTTTTCCCAAAGACAAAATTTTCAAAAACAGCTATTTCATGTCATGTTCTTATTTCAACTTTCAGCATTGTGTTTATCTTCACTGGCACATTAAGTTGTCTTTGGAACGCGGTGGGTATATAAATTAAACCATTTGTTCTTCCTAGTACTTCATCAAGTAATAATAACAAAAAAAAAAAAAGGAAATAAAAAAGAAGTTGTATTCTAACAGAAGCTTATTTTGCAAATTTGCTAGCATTATAAAGCACTTAAAAAAAATGCTATTTAAAATATCTTCAATTCCAAGTCAGATTGTCCCAGAGAATGCAAATGTGCTACATTTGTTACTTCTCCTTACCCTGTTAATTTCTTAGAAGTTTACAAAAAAACAAAAGGGGGGTTATAAAATGAAGGACTTTACATTAAAATATCAATACTGATCTCTAAGTCAGTTTAAAAGAAAAATCAAGTTTCACAAAATAAATACACTGAAGCAACTATAATAGTAATAACCTTTATTTAAAATAGTTTTTAATTTAGGAAAGCTCATTTTACATGAGTTTCCAACTAATTATTAGAGTCAGAAACAAAGAAAATAAAATCAGAGAAAATCCTCTGTAGAAAAAATACACAAAGAACATTTCTACATGTGAAAAAACAGTAAACAGTGTTATCATCCAAGTTATTAGTCTCAATTCCACGTCTCCTAGTGAACACCACTATCAACCTTGACATCTGATTTGTTCTTGTCATTCTTCACTGAGTAGATGAAATATGTTAAGGTGTCTTTTTCATTCACTGGAATAGACCTAAAGTGGCAACCAACTATCTATAAAGAAAAAAAAAAAATTAAGGAAGTTAAATTTTAGATATAACAGGTTTCGTAAACTAGGTAAAAAATACAGTTTCATCCAAAGAAAAAATCTATGTGATAAGAGCTATTTCCTTTAAAAATTATATTTAACAAAATACCAACAGGACAAAAAGCATTTAAGAATAAAATGTTATGAACAAGAGATAATGTGATTTCAAAGGATCTTTTGGCTCACTCAATTTACTATACATTGATTGGAAAATACATTTTCCTTTTATTTATTTTAAATTTTATAATTGGGCCAGGAGTGGTGGCTCACGCCTGTAATCCCAGCACTTTGGGAGGCGGAGGTAGAGGGATCACTTGAGCCCAGGAGTTCAAGACCAGCCTGAGCAACATGACAAAACCCCATCTCTACCAAAAAAAAATACAAAAATTAAGTAGGCGTGGTGGTGTACACCTGTAATCCTAGCTATTCAGAAGGCTGAGATGGGAGGATTGCTTGAACCCAGAAGGTGGAGGTTGCAGTGAGCTGAGATCACGCCACTGGACTCCAGCCTGGGTGACAGAGCAAGACTCTGTCTCAAAAAAGATAAATAAGATAAAAATAATAAATTTTATAATTGGAATCTAGAGTAGGGAATACATGTTTTTACTTTTAAACTTTAAATGAGATAAAACAGATGTAAGAGACCACATGCATCATTAAACCTGCAATGGTTTAGACCCTACTGATAGAAAAAGAAGTATGAAGTTGAAAACTTTTGGTAGTAATCAACAATAACATATAAATTGTTTGCTGCAAATTACATTCATTCATTCATATCTTGGTAGCATTCTTTGGTTAAGGTTCCTTGAAAATTTTTCTGAATAAAAATTATGAATGGAAATGAGAGGAGAAAGAGGGATGTTCAATGAAGGATGTTTACCTGCTTCCTTGCCTTTTCATTGTGCTAATGTAATATGCATACTACAATTACGAATAGAAGATTAATAGACTTACCTGGGTGCTGACAAGCATATTTAGATTCCAGAAAATAAAATTTCTTAAGAAAAAAGTTCATCCACACAACAGTTACGAGACTTAAGACTTAGTCATACAACCCTGGAATGCCTTAAAACAGTGGTCCCCAACCTTTTTGGCACCAGAGATCGATTTCACAGAAGGCAATTTTTGCACAGATTGGGGGTGGGGGAGTTGGTTTTGGTACGAAATTGTTCCACCTCAGATCATCAGGCATTAGATTCTTAAACAAGCGTACAACCTAGATCCCTCACATGTGCACTTCACAAGAGGTTTTGGACTCCTGTGAGAATCTAATGCTACGGCTGATCTGACAGGAGGCGGAGCTCAGGCAGTAATTCTTGCTAGCTGGTGCTCACCTCCTGCTCTGTGGACCTGTTCCTAACAGGCCATCAACCAGTACCAGTCCATGGCCCTGGGGTTGGGGACCCCTGTCTTAAAATATATGTACTACATCTGCACATTTCCACATTCCTTAACCTGTTAATAACTGCATTTCTGATTAAGTAAAATATAACACTCATGGCTATCTCTTATGTATAAAAAAGAAAATAGCTCTAGAAATAATATAACTGTTCTTAGAAGGTCAGTTTATCAAAAATTTCAGGTTTAATTTATATCTAAATATAATATTTAAAATAATCAGTTATTTGGTTCTCATTTGTCCCAAAACAGCGGTGCCTTCACTCCATTAGTACCAACTGAAATATTTCATCATGGTGGGCAAGATCTATATTTACGTTACATAATGTATTGTACAACCCCAAAAGAACTTGATCTTTTAAATCAAAATTAAAGAAAAATTAATTAGATCCGTGTTGCCTAACCAAGGATAAGAAATTTTAGCTAAATAGTTAACGTATTAGATTTTAACAATGTTAAAAAGCGTTCCATCAGATAAATGTAACTTCTATTCATATTTCATTTTATTCAATATGTACATTTTAGAAAATGTTGGGTAACTACTAAATCCATGCAAAGAATATGAGAAAACTGATTTATAATCTACACTTCTATTTTGTCTAGTAGGCTAAATTTTCTTTTTTTAGAGATGGAGTGTTGCTATGTTGCCCATGGTGACTCAAACTCCTAGGATTAATCAATCCTCCTGAGTAGCTGCAAGCAAAAATTTTAAGTATGATTAAAATATAAATATATCAATCTATAAGCATCTTAATAAGATGCACAGACTTCTTGGCTCTATTATATCCTGAGAACATATGCATACTCCATCAACTTTCACAACTCTCTGACTAACTAGAAGTCCTCTGTCAAAGCAAACTACAAGTAAAAGATTGGGTAAAAGAAAAGCTTTTGCCTCTTCTAGATGTGAAGAAAACATAGATGCCTCTAACAAAACTAACATCAACAAGGACCAATTTTGAAATAGTTAAGTCAGCAAATTATAAAAATACTGTTTAGGGGCTGATTTGTAGGCCTACTCCGCCACTTTAAAATATAAATTTTAATAAGGACATTAAAGCTTGCTAATTAAATTTCTCATGCCTCAATTAGATGCTCAAATATTTACTGGTTAAATGGAGTTTTAAAACTAATAGATTTCTAAAGTAAGGATTAAAAAAACTCTTATTCAACATTTTGAGGGCCAGGCACGGTGGCTCACACTGCTGATCCCAGCACTCTGGTAGGCTGAGGTGGGCGGATCACTTGAAGTCAGGAATTTGAGACAAGTCTGGCCAACATGGTGAAACCTCATCTCTACTAAAGATATTATACAAAAATTAGCCTGGTGTGGTGGTGCACACCTGAAGTCCCAGCTACTTGGGAGGCTGAGGCTGGAGAATTGCTTGAACCTGGAAGGTAGAGGTTGCCATGAGCCGAGATCGTGCCACTGCACTCCAGCCTGGGTGACAGAGCGAGACTTTGTCTCAAAAAACAAACAACACATTTTGAAAGCCAGTATCAGAAGGTGCTGTACACAATCTGCTGAGTAGTCATTACAAAAAGGAATTTCCTAAGTGGCTGACAAACATTTCTAGACAACTAGATATTCCACAATAGATTTTTTAACACTGTTCTTTCTAACTAAAATGTACTGTTACATATACTACATTAATACTTTCATTAGCATTTAACAGCCTCTCAGTTGTGCAGATAGTTCAAATAGTTTAAAAATCATATATACCTCAACAAGCTGTGCTTTATTAAGTCCTGGTCTGGTTGGTAGCTTGAAGTGTCTTTTGTATCTCCTAAGTGTATTTACTTGTAATTGGTATAAATCAACCTAGAAAAAATTAACATGTATAAATTAGTTCATACAATTTGTGGAAAATTTATCATCGATATGTATAACAACAAACATTTTAACTTCAGCACAATAAAAATTTACTTCCAAAATCAAAAAAATTATTTTAAAAATTTACATAATCAAACCTATAAATTATTAAACAGTTTAATCTTTTGGGGATTAATAATATAAACTGAGGTCAAAAAAGAGTAAGTTATGTGACAACAGAGCTGCAAAAATTGTCAATTTAAAATGCAACAATTCAAACTGTGTAAATGCATGACAACTGGCTATATTTAATTTTGCTTTCATTTTCAGATTTCTCAAATGTTTTAAACACTTAAAAGATTGTTCATATCTTTTTATAAAGGTTTCAGAATGCACTACTTAGGATTTATATTAAGCATAAAAAACTTCCATTTACCTCTGGGGTATCAATATCTTGAACAGGTGAATCACCTCCATCATCATCACTCCCTTTTCTCTTTCTTCTGTTTCGAACACTCTGAATTAAGTTTTTATGATAATCACATATGTAAAGATGCCTTGCCTGAAACAGAAAAGTTTCACATACTGCTAATGATTACAGTAAAATGTGTCTATGTATTAGTAAAACACATATGCCACAGATAGTAAAAATACAGACAGTCAAGATGGGCCATTGTTAACACAATGAAATATTTATACGTTTAAATCCTAAACCCTGTTAAAACATAAGATGTCTGGAATACTGTTAAAAGGATGGTGGATGGGGAAGGAGGGGTTGGTTCCATTTGGGGAAGGGGTGAAGGGAGGGAGGGAGAGGAGAATGAGAAATTTCAACCCTCTGGGTTTTGTCATCAAATTGCAGTGAGGGGCCGGGCGCCGTGGCTCACGCCTGTAATCCCAGCACCTCTTGAGCTCAGGAGTTCCACACAAGCCTGGCCAAAATGGTGAAATCCCGTCTCTACTAAAAATACAAAAAATTGGGCGGGCGTGGTGGCACTAGTCTGTAATCCCAGCTACTCAGGAGGCTACCGCAGGAGAATCACTTGAACCTGGTGGGTGGAGGTTGCAGTGAGCCGAGATCGTGCCACTGCACTCCAGCCTGGGCAACAGAGTGAGACTTTGTCTCACATAAATAAATAAATAAATAGCAGTGAGGATGACATGAATTAGTTCATGTTGAATTTTTAACTGATAAAGGGAAAGATGATGCTGCCCACACTTTTGCTACTTGACAGTACTTTCTCTACTTAAAGAAGAGCATATTTTAGTAACATAATGTATGCTTTCCAGTCTTTCCAACTGAATGCCCAAATTATATTCGATACAAAACCATCCGTTTTTACAAATGAGCTATCGACTTCATAACTATATTTAAATTTCAGTTATAAACTTTTCTGAATATTAAATTAAATCAATGTATTTATTTATAACACATTTTCTCAAAGCAATCTGAAATTATGCAAGTTCACCTGAAAAGTTTCTCACGGATAACACTGAAAACTGTTTAAACGGGCAAAAAAGTATCACAAATAAACTTTTCAAAAACTTTAATTACACACACTCCTGCGAACTGTAGACTAACATTTGAAACAAATACGGACTGAGCTAACAGGCTTTTACATTTACTTCTAAGCCAAGCGCAAGATAAAAATACGCAGGACTTGTGGTAGGTTCTTGATACCATGTTATTCATTTACCGCTAGCCAGATCTCCCAAAAGTAGCAACGGCTGTTAGATGGTCAAACGAAAAGACGCGCAGAAGGAGGAAAAAAGAAATCCTGATGGCTGCCAAGGGGATGGCAAAACCGCAGAGGCTACGTGCTGCCCACCATCGGAGCAGCTGCCCTCGGAGCTGACAGCGCAAACGCCGCTTACATCCCCGGCTCACTGCCAGGCGGCGGGTGAGCTCGGCTTCCCTCTCACTCCGCTCCGGAGGAGACGGAACACAGAAAGGAACAGGATCTTCCTGGATCGCGAAGGTCCTCCACTTTCCCCTAGACGAGGGGAGTCAGCACCGCCTGGGGCCAAACACCAGCTTGGGCAGCAAAACAAAGGCGCCTCCATTCCAGAAGAGCTGCCGGGCTGCAAGAAAACTACTCTGGGCCCTCGGTCCGGCGGTCCCCTTTGTTTCGTGTCCTGGTCGCAGAGGAGAAGGAAGAGGGAGGACAGTGCGCGGGAGAGTCGCAGGCAGCGGGAGGCTGGGGGCAGGGTGGGAAAGAAAAGGGGAACGACAGCGTGCGTGTTGTGTGTGTGTTGGGGTGGCGGTCGGAGTTGCAGCGACTTTGTTATTTGCTTCCAAACACAGACTCCACGAGACCGCACTGCAGCCAGGTCTGGGAGACCCCGCCGACAATCCGTGCCCTTTGCCCGACTCCTGGGGCCCCACTAGGGGACAGGAGGGCAGGGCGATCCCGCGGTTACTTACGCTCTTATCCAGCTCGATCTTCACCTTCTTCTGGGAGATGCTCTTCTGGATCCTCTTGCTGAAGCTGGCGTTGCCTGCCGCCCGGCCGCACCGCTCACCATCCTCCCGCAGGCAGCACAGTTGCCCTGGGCCCGGGCCGGCCGCCCCCGGGGGCCCAGCCACTGAGACCGTCCCCGCGCCCGGCACCTCAGCCCCGGCGCCCGCGCCAGTCCCGTTCCCCGCGGAGGCGGCGGCGGCCGCGGCAGCGACTACCGCGGCCACTGCAGCGGCCGCATCTCCGCCGCGGCTCATCTCGTCAGGCGTGAAGCCGTTCATGTCTCCGAGCTCCCGAGCGCCGGCGCTGACAGAAATCCCCTCTCTCCTGGCCGCTCCGCCTCTCTCCGTTCCGGCAGCAGCAATTCACTCTGTACACCAAGTTAGCGGCACGGTCAAACACCAACCGTCCCGGGCCTGCTGATCTCTGCTGGCCCCGGAACAGTGGACAGTGCTGAGGGCCCGGACGCAGACTCTAGCGTCTTCTGGAGCCGGGACCCCGCTCACTGTCACATGGGGACTTCAGCAGTTGGACCGCTACGCCTCCGCCTCCCTCCGGCCCCGGGGACTGCGCAAGCGCGACGCGCCCCCTCCCGTCCCGCCCCTTTCTTTCAAACGCACGGCCCCATGGGAATTGTAGTTGTCTGCTACGGAGTCAACCTGAGCTCCGCCCTGACCCTTCGCCCTGCGGGATGGAGGAACTACTAATCCTAGCATGCATAGCGCGGCCACGGACCCACTTTTTTTTTTTTTTTTTTTTTCAGTACCGGGAAAACAGGAGCGTGTGATTGGGGTTTACAGTGTTTTCTCTCTCTCTGTCTCTAGGGAAGTCGGGCTGTGTTTAGCTGCTGGGATTTCGTAGAATTGGGTTTCAGAGAAGTTACTCGATTCCTGAGGCGAAACATAAAGGGATGGGAGTGGTGTGGGAAGTGAGCGTGTGCGGAAAAAAAAGTTTCGAGGCCGTTTCGCATTTGTGGAAACACAGCTTTTGGTGTGACCGCGCTTTTGTGGGAAACCCAAACCAAGGAGAACTCAGGAGAATTGGGGCTCTTCGGTCCTGGACGTTCCGCAGCTAACATCCCGGCTTGACCAACTATCGAGGCAGCAAATTAATAGGGCACCTCCTGGGAGGAAAACGCCCATCCTGACTTCTCAACTGTGACAGGTCCCCCTCACAAACGCCTCGCGGGGGGCGGGGGGGCGTTTCTAAACCCTTGCATGTTCCTACAAGGGAAATGTTTTTATTCTTGGACGCACGGAGTTGGCCGCCTCCTGAGGTGGAGTACGGACAAGCTGACAACAGGGCTCCTTTTCACCTCCACGCCCAACGTTTTCCATTTCTCCTCAAACGGTTTTGGAGAAGGGCGGAGTCGTATCATTTTAAAGGAGACTTGGAACCTCACCAATACAAACGCTGCTCGACTGTTCCCAGAAACTTCCCTGCATTAGCTCTACCGGCGCGGGGAGTAGAAAGCGCATTTCCTGAGACCTGGCAGGCGCGTGCGCCCCTGTGTGCTGCCGGCGTTTGTGCGCTCTTGCTTCTATGTATGTGTTCGCGGGCGCGCGCGTGTGTACGTGTGTGTGCCCGCGTACGCGTGTATGTCCGTGCGTGCATGCGGGGGGAGGTGCTCGTGGAGGGCGGGGCGAGGGATGGGCGTGGCTAACACGAAAGCTGCGCCTTTACTAGTTACCACGCGTCATTATTTATCAGAAGATATACGCTGCTTAAACACAAATACGTTTTAAAATATATTTTAGGCAGTAGGGTTTTGTTTTGCAAGTTCTTTTAGTGAGTAAATTTAGTGATAAATAATTGTTTTTTCTTTTGATACAGAGTTTCGCTCTGTCGCCCAGGATGGAGTGCTGTGTAGTGCAGTGGCAAGATCCTGCAACCTCCGCCTCTCCGGTTCAAGCGAGTCTCCCGCCTCAGCCTCCCGTTACAGGGGCGCACCACCCCACCCAGATGATCTTTTAAAATGCAAAATGCCATCGACGCAGAAAATCAAAGGTATGCATTGCGTCTGTGCGTTTGGGTTCTAGGATATGACAAAGAAAAACAATTTAAATATTACATAAATTCAGTAGGAAAAAGAAAGATGCCGACTGATAAGTACTTTGTCTACCTCCTTAAGCTGCGCTGTCCAGCAGGCTGTCCTCTAGCCATATGTGGCTACTCAGCACTTGAAGTGTGATTGAGACGGAAAAACTGAATCGTTAATTGAATTTCAATTAAACTAAAAACAAAAACGATACTCGATTTAATTGTTGGAATACTTTTAAGTATGTTTGCAACAACTCAGATATATGAATCTGTTTTTCCAACTTAAATTTTATGAACTCTAACTTTAGCATGTGAATTGAGATGTGCTGTAAGTATATATCAGCTGGATTTTTTTTTTACTTCTGGACTTAGTACAAGAAATTTTCAAAAAGAATATTGAATCGCACATTAAAAATTTTTATATATGTTTAAATATTTTGGATGTAACGGGTTAAACAAAATATTACAATAAATTGTACCTGTTGCATTAGATAACACTGGCTTAAAGTATTACAACACAGCAGGGCGCGGTGGCTCATGCCTATAATCCTAGCACTTTGGGAGGCCAAGGGTGGATCATATGAAGTCAGGAGTTCGAGACCAGCCTGGCCAAAATGGTGAAACTCCGTCTCTATTAAAAACACAAAAATTAGCCAGGTGTGGTGAAGCAAGCCTGGGGTCCCAGCTACTCGGGAGGCTGAGGGAGAATTGCTTGAACCCGGGAGGTGGAGGTTGCGGTGACCTGAGATTGCACTACTGTGCTCCAGCCTGAGCAACAGAGTGAGACTCTGTCTCAAAAAAAAAAAAAAAAAAAAGTATTACAACACAGAATAATTATGTATTTATGGATATATATTATATATTTATGGATATATTTTCTTAAGTGGTAAAAATGAGAATATATGGATGGGATGGCTACATCCAAACTTCAGGGTGATGCTCATCTCCAACGAAGGAGGCCTAGGAATTTGTATATGGTGTCAAAGTAAACATAAAATATAAAGAGATGAATTTCTAAATTTAATGTTTTTTTGGGGAAGCAAGAATTGCAGTTCAGGACATACACATAGACTGAGTGGTCTTTAGTATGTCAGAAGAACAAAGAGAAGGTCAAGAGTTTTATTAGAAAGAGAAATGTTACTACTGTTTCGAAGGAAGGTTCATTGGCACTATAGTAAAGTTTTGGGAAGCTGGCAGCCTCTGGCGAGTGACAGTGGTAGGTAAAACCAGTCTTAGTCATAGCTGATTGTTTCAGCAACTACTCAGTAAAACTGATCTTAGAGTTACTGCGGGCTGTTTCAGCAGCTGGGTTGTAAAAAACTTAATTCTTAATGCTAGAGCTGTGTGCCCTGGTTGCTTTTTCCCCTGGTCCCTGGATTCTGATTTAGTTGGGTATGACAAGAATGATCCAGATTGTATGATCAATTTTCACACTGGGAATGGCTTAAAGATGGTTTCTTCTGAATTTTAAAGTTTTTATTTATTAAAAATATCTGAAACATGACAGTGGGATGCTGAATTTTCATATTTTTCTTTGTACATTTATGTATTTTTAAAATAATTCATGATATTGTTTGGTTCTTCTGCTTAAAAAAGCTTATATCTTCTGCAAAATGTGACCGAATCATGTAAATTCAGTAGGAAAAAGAAAGATGCTGACTGATAAGTACTTTGTGTATCTCCTTAAGCGTGCATGTATGTATATGTATAGTTATCAGTTTCATATGATGCTGACTCAAGTAAAGAACGGTAGCTATGCCTCCTTTACACACAATACAGTGGTTGTAAAAAGATATTATTAAACAGTCACTTGTTGCATGCTAGAATCTTATTCTAGGCACTGGAGACACAAAAGTAATTGAGAGGGTCCCAGTTATTTGGGAGCTCCTTGTCCAGTAGAGCAGACAGGTAGTTTTACAAGCACATAATACAAACCTCAATAACATGACAGAGAAAGTACAGGCATAGCACATAGGAGGAAATGATTCATTTTTGGCAAGTTGAAAAGATTCCTGGAGTAGGGGACATGTTAATTCTCACTGCCAGATTTAAAGTATATCTTCAGTGAATCTATTTGTTTAGATACATTTTTACAACCATGTTTTGTTACTTATTTCTATAAATCTTCATATTTAAGGCAGGTGTAAGAACTCTTTGATTTGCGTGTACCTCACCGTCAAGGTTGTAATCAGATTTTAGGGGGGCTTCAAGATTATACAATCTGAAAGGTCTTTTTAAAGAAGCATATAAAATTATGAATGCAAAATTAGGTACAGGCCTTTATAAGGGTCTGTCCAAGTGAGGGACTTTGAAGTTTGAATCCTTTAGCTTCATGGTAAATCTACCTCAGAGTAGAGTAGGTGAAAAATATAGATCTATGAAACCTTAATTATAGGGGGGTTGTTCATATCAACAAAAATACTCTGCTTTCTAAAATGGTTCAAAATATGATTCTTAAAAAACTATATATCCCTGCCTCTCTTCCCTGTAGGCTTTTAACATGATTGCATTTATCTGGCTTTATTTTAAAATAAGCAACTAAATAATTTTATTTAATTTACAAAAACATATAAATTGGCCAATAATCCCAACATGAACACAATAGAAAATTCAAATAATATAAAAAGGTTCATATGAAAAACAAAAGCCTGTTTTACCTCATCTCTTCAAATCCCTGTCCCTTAAAGCAACCAATGTTAACAGATTCTTGTTTCCTTCTAGAAAAAAAAATATGCATTTACTAGTATATACATCTCTATATGTGAATAATTCTATATTTTACAGCAAAAGTTCATTCTGTTTTACATCACCTTTCCTTTACCTAGTTTTAAACTCAGCTGTCATACAGAAAATTGTATGAAGCATAAATATCCAGTTTAAGCAGTGCTGTGGTTTCAATGTTTGTGTGTGTCCCCTCCCAAATTCACTGTGAAACTCAATCCCCAATGCAACAGTACTAAGAGGTGGGGCTTTTAGGAGGTGGTGAGGCCCCAAGGGTTCCACCCTCATGAATGTGATTAGCGCCTTAAGAAAGGGATAGAGGGGGCGAGTTTACCCCTTCCATCTCTTCCACCATGTGAGGATGCAGCAAGAGGCACCATCTTGGAAGCACAGAGCAGCCTCTACCAAACACCAAGATCAAACCTTGATCTTGAACTTCTCAGCCTCCAGAACCTTGAGAAAATAAATTTCTGGTTTTTATAAATTACTCCGTCTCAACTATTTTGATATAGTGGCACAAATGAACTGAGACAAGCAGTTATGGTAAAATGCACATTCGTATAGCTGCTATCCAGGTCAGGAAACAGAACATTGCTGAAAGGGCCAGCTTCAGGGACTTGCAGTGGCACAGGGCGCCAAGCTCAGAAGCCAACACACTCCACTCTCGTACTCCTCCATCCTGCTTGACATTTAATGCCCTGCAATCACCCTCATGTAATTTTCAATAATTTTATCTTTGAATTTGCATTTTATAAGTATCAATGGGACAGTGCATTGATTCAGGCATCATGGGCCTCCTGCCACCTCCCTTCCTCCCCAGAATGAGTTCTGGCTACTCATTCTCTCCACTCCATGCCACCCCACCCTCTGCTCTGGCAGAGGCTGAGCAGGAGGTACAGTGCAGGAAGTGTCTGGTTGAGGCACAGGATCCTCCCCATTTCCTCTGAATCAGGGGTCAGGCCCCTAGCTCCTGTGAGGGTTAGTTTTCCACCTGTGCCCAAGGGAGTGCCACATTAAATAGCAAATAAGAAAACACTATTGGAGGAGAAGGAGAGGGAGAGAAAAAAGATGTTTGTTCTGGACCCCACAAATTATGTAGATGGCCCTGATTAACAACATGCCAGAAAGTCACCACCTGCCCCTTCTTCATCATAAACCCCATCTCCCAGCTAGCAGGAGCAGCTCTCTTGACTTTTATGGTATTTTTTTACCTCATTTTTCATTATAGTTTTGCCACATAGTTCTTCAACATTTGTTTTGTTTTGTTTTGCTGTTTTTGAACTTTATATAAGTGGACTCATATACTTTATATTCTGTTTTCTTTGGGTTCATTCACTCTGTTTTTCAAAGGTCTACTTGTATGTAGTTTAATTCTTTCTCTTCATTATGGTATAAATAAACTACAATTTATCCATTCTATTGTTGATAGACATATGGGTTGTTTCCAGTTTAGGGCTATTAAAATAATGTTGCCATGAACATTCTTACTCTTGTACATGTATCCTGATACATATGTGACTGCAGGTCAGTAAGATATATGTTGTTAAGATGGAGAACTTCCAGCTCCTTGCTTACATATGTAAACAGAATTGCTGAGTTTTAAGGTAGGTATAGCTTCAACTTTACTAGGTACTTCCAAACTTTTATACTTCCATAAGCAATATATGAGAGTTCTGTATCTTTGCCTACCATTTGATATTGTACTTTCTAAAAAAGATCAAATAGGTATGTATGGTATCTCATTGTGATTTTAATTTGAACATTCTTAGTTACTAATGAGATTATATATTAATTGATCTTTTGGATTTCCTGTTTGGAAGTTCCTAGTTAGGTCTCTTGCGTATTTTTCTATTGGGACTGTGTCTTTTTCTGTTGATTTGTAGTAGTTATTCATGTTTTCTGAATGATAGCCTTTTCACAATTTTACATATTGCAAACATCTTTGCCTACTTCATAATTTGCCTTTTGACCCTGCAGTGGCAACTTTTGTTTAAAGTCTTTTAATGAGGAAAAAAAATGTATGTATCTATCTTTTCTGCCTGATGATTTTTGTGACTTAAGTTCCTTATCCCCAAATCATGAAGATATTTTTCTACATTATCTTGTAATAGCTTCATTGTGTTGCCTTTCCCATTTAAGATTATGATTGATTTTTGTGCACAGTGGTTGAGGTTCAATTTTATTTTGTATATGCTACCCATTTGACCAAGTACCATTCACTGGAAAATCTATCCATATTCCACTTTTCTACAGTGTCACCTTTGTCATAAATCAAGTTGTATATATGTAGGTCTGTTTCTGAACCCTAGTCTTTCCATTGTTCTTTGCCAATTCCACACTCATAAAAGTGTTTTAGAAAAATTTTGATAACCTAGAAGTATAGATCTTCTACCTTATTTTTGTTTCGTCAAAACACAGACTTGGTTATTCTTGACCCTTTGTATTTCCTTATACATTTGAGAATCAGCTTAAGTTCCAGAAAAAAGAAAAACCAACCAAATGAACAATAAGACAACAACAACAACAACAAGGTCTTTTGGGATTTTGGATGATATTGCATCAAATCCATACATTAACCTGAGAGACAAGAGACCTCTTCAACACTGAGCCTTCCAATCATGATTTTCAATTCCTTTAGGTCTTCTGTAATGTTTCTTAATAGAATTTTATTTGTTGCTTTGCAGAAATTTCACTGATCTTTTATTAGATCTCCTTATATATATATTTGATATTTCTGACACTATTGTAAATAGTATCTTTTTAATATTTCATTTTCCTTTTTTGTTGCTTAAATATATATGTAATAAGCTAATTTTTCCAAACTAATTTTTATATACAGCAACCCTGCTAAAATTTCTTATCCATAAAAATATAAATGTATATGTGTTTGGGTTGTCAATGCACTCAATCATACATTTTCAAATAGCCAGTTTTCCTTCATTTTTTATTCCTTTTTTTTTCTTGTGCTACTACAGGGTCAGGACTTAAAAAGAGGTGTTAGCAGGCAAAAATATCTCATTTCCAGTTTCAAAAGAAAGACTTTCCATGTTTCGCTATTATGTATCACATCTAATATAGATATTTTTGTTTTTCATCTAAATTTTCATACCATTTACATGTTCATAACAACCTCATGTTTTTAAGGTGTGCAAGATCTGAACCAGTGTCCCTCTATTCATTATTGGCATCAATTATTAGTGACTCCTCTCTTTTGTTAATCAGTCTCACCAGTGTTCTATCAATTTTATTAGACTTTTCAGAGGACCTGAGTTTTGTACATAGTTTTTATTGTATTTTTATCTATTTAAATTATTCTATTTTCTTTATTATTTCTTTCTACTTTCTATTTTGCTGTTCTTTTACTAACTTCTTTACAAATATGTACATTAAAAGCCACACATTTCTCCATCAATACTGTTTTAACTTCTTCACACAAGTCTTGATATGTGTTATTACCATTGAATTTAAAACATCATCTAATTTCCCCATGATTTTTTTGATGCATAGATTTAGAAGTAGGTTTCTTTTTTTTTTTTTTTCCAGATGGAGTCTCACTCTGTTGCCCAGGTAGGAGTGCAGTGGTGCTATCACTACTCATGACAGCGTCAACCTCCCCAGGCTCAGGTGATTCTCCCACCCCAGCCTCCTAAATAGCTGGGACTACAGGTGCAACTACCATGCCCAGCTAATTTTTTTTTTTTTTTTTTTTTTTGTATTTTTTGTAGAGACAAGGCTTCTGCATGTTGTTCAGGCCGGTCTCCAACTCCTGGACTCAAGCCATCTGCCAGCCTCCCAAAGTGTTGGCATTACAGGCGTGAGCCACGGCGCCCAGCCTAGAAGTAAGTTTCTCAGTTTCCAAATATATGCAAATAATGTGATTATCCTTTTCTTATTGATTTCTAACACATATAAATTGTCACTTTAGAACTGTGTATGATTTAAATCCTTTAAAATTTATTGGTTTTCTTTTTAACTTATCTTCGAGTCACTCATTATCTCTTTAGGTGTCCCTAACCTGCTCTAAAATTCACCCGTAGTCTTTGTACTTTTAGTTATTACATTTTTTAGTTTTATAATTCCTGTTTGGTTCTTTTTAAAATTTTGAATGTCACTTTTTATGATTTCTAGTTCCTTGACAACATTTATATGCTTGACTTTTTCTTTCATGAACATAGTAAGCATAGTGGTTTTTAGACTTTGTTATTAAGTCTGTTTATTTTGTCTGTTGTTTCTCCTGGTGCCTGACTCATGCTTACTCTTCCTGCATCCATTAATTTTGATTGTTTGCAGTTCATTTTATTGGAAAAACTGATTTAATATAAACAATTTGAAGCACTAGATGATGTAATGTTCCTACAGAGAGGAGCTTCTTTTCCTTCCATTGGGTGCTAAAGGGTGCCAATAGTCCTGAATCAATGCTTGAGGATTTCTGAGCCAACCAGATAATTCTAGTCCCTCTCCCCACTTTTGGCCTACACATCCCGGGGTCCTATCCCAGAGGAGGAGGTGTTTCACTGGGGTTACCACCATCAAGGTATACTGGACTCCAACCCTACATCCAAGTGACTGCCACACGCTCAGCTCTTCCTCTTCCTATTTTAAGTCACTTGGTTATAACTAGTACAGTATATAGTAAAACAACATCTGCATTCTGATACTATTCATAGTCTAACATATTGCTCAGCATATCTCTGTGGCTTCTACTTTGATTTTGTTCTCATCAGAGAGTAAGGCATAGAAAAGATGGAGATGTAGTTCCCAGGTAATGCTGGAACTTGCTCTGGGTACAAAATTATTTGCAACTGACTAGCAAAATAGAATGTTAGTAATCTTCAAAAAGAAATTGAACATAGATTAAAATTTCGAGAACTAAAATGAGAATTATTATAATATTCCCTCACCCATAATCCACCTAGATTGGAATATCTTCTCAAACACTTCTGTAGTGTTCCTGTTGCTTGGGTTCAGGAGAAACATGTTGACTAACAGTCTTCTTTTTAGTATACCAGAATAAAATGTTGAAAGCACCTCACTGAGGTGCTTTCATTTTAATTTAAAAAAATCTACACTGTATGCTGCAAATGATTTTCTATAAAAACTGCTTTGGGATATTACCTTCTAGTTATAGCCTTGGTGTCATTGCAGATGTGAACATCTACATAACTGACTCTAAGTGGGCTACTGACAACTCTAACATTCATCTTAATTATCTGAAGCCAATAATCAGAGTACTTCCCTAGAACTTCTTCATATTTTTTGAAAACATGGAACAGAAATGAATTATATTAGCATTCTAAAAGAATATGAGGTCTGCTTAGTTTTGAAAGTTTTCATTTCTTCTGAAATCTATCCAAAGCAACCAAGAAAATGAAAATAAATGCATAAAAACTGAACTTTCAGCAAATAGCTAAGAAAACTCCCAAACTCCAAAATTAAATGTGAGTGCTGCAATAGGCAACTGAGGACAGCAAGCCCACATGGGAAATCAAGACAATATTATGGGAAAGTACTGAAGTGGGGAAGGAGTTTAGTGGTGGCTGTACCCTAAAATCAAATAAGGCTGAGACTGAATAGGCTCCAAACATTGGGAAGGGAGAGAGGACAGAAGGTGCCCAATCAGAGATAGCAGATCTTAGAAAGCACCAGTAAAATAACTTCTAAAAGCCTTATCATCATCTTAGAAGGCAAGATCTGTGTCCCTGCAGCCTGTGAATAAATCAGGAAGCCCAAGACTGTGTGTAGAAGCTCTTTAGAACCAGGTTCAGTTCTGAGAGGCAGAGTGGGTGTTCACAGAGTTTAAGAAAAGAGTCGTCTGCTATAGCAACAGAAGAGGGAGCCCTCAAGAGATGAATTTTATAAAGCTATCCTGATTTTTCTTTTCACTTCCTGTTAATAGTCCAGGAAAATTTCACTAATTTAAATTCAAAGATTATGAAAGTCATATGCAGAACATCTATTGAAAATTATAATAAGAAAACTGTGAAACGGAGTAGCACAATTTTCCTGCAGAAGATGAAAATTTACCAGAAAATGGTTGTCATAAAACAAATGAAATTTATAACTCAACATTCCAACATGAATTTGAAAAACTTAATGAAGCAATCACAGGTATGAAGTAAAATCATGAAAAGTAATATATTTGACTCAGCAGGGAGTCAGACAATAGGATATTAATACCTACTTTTATAAGAATATATTCAGAGAATTGATTATTTTGGTATTTTCGAAATATGTAGCAAAAAATTAAACTTACTCAAAAAGAAGTCTGGCCTTTGTCCTCGTATCCTAGGAGGTGATCTCTAGGAAGAGTGGCTTGTGCACCCGGGAGCCTTTAGCTACACTGGATGGGTTAAGAATGTGATTTATGATGTGGGCTTTGGGCCATGAGATAGCCAGTCTACCTCCAGAGGGGTCGGAGACTGAAATTTCCTGGACTCTGCTCTATGCACCAATTCCCTTGGAATCAGCATCCTTCCCCCCCGCCTTTTACACACACACACACACACACAAATTTTAAAAAGATGGAGACTGTGTTACCCAGGCTGGTCTTGAACTGCTGGCCTCAAGCAATCCTCCTGCCTCAGCCTCCCAAAGTGCTGGAATTACAGATGTGAGCCACCGTGTCCGGCCAGTATGTTTTTGTTGTAATAAACCATAACTGTGAATATAATAGTTATTAGTGAGTTCTCTGGGTCCTTCAAGTAAATTACCAGACTTAAGGGTGGTCCTGGTGTGTCCAGAATTTATTCCTTCTGGTGGGTTCTTGGTCTCGCTGACTTCAAGAATGAAACTGCGGACCCTCTTGGTGAGTGTTACTGTTCTTAAAGATGGTATGTCCAGAGTTTGTTCCTTCATATGTTCAGATGTGTCCGGAGTTTCTTCCTTCCAGTGGATTCATGGTCTCGCTGACTTCAGGAGTGAAGCCGCAGACCTTTGCAGTGAGTGTTAAAGCTCATAAAGGTGGTGCAGACCCAAAGAGTGAGCAGCAGCAAGATTTATTGTGAAGAGTGAAAGAACAAAGCTTCCGCAGTGTGGAAGGGGACCCGAGCAGGTTGCCACTGCTGACTGGAGTGGCCAGCTTTTATTCCCTTATTTGGTCCCGCCCACGTCCCGCTGATTGGTGCATTTGCAAACCTTTAGCTAGACACAGAGCACTGATTGGTGCGTTTTTTACAGGGTGCTGACTGGTGTGTTTACAAACCTTTAACTAGACACAGAGCACTGACTGGTGCGTTTGCAGTCCTTTAGCTAGACATAAAAGTTCTTGAAGTCCCCACCTGACCTAGAAGCCCAGCCAGCTTCACCTCTCACTGGGAACCCTGAACTCTTAAGTTCGGGACAGAAGTGAAGGTGATCTCTTGTGGATTGCTCCCCTAACTTTGAAGGAAATTTCTGAAGTTTTGCTACGAAATATGTAATTAGAATTTATAAGTATTGCCTGTTTATAAGGTATATTTTGGGTTTGTATGCAACAGACCCTATTGAGTAGATATGTGGACTACTATTTGTGTTTCTGATATTTTTTGTTGTAAAACCAGTAATCCCTGCTACATTTATTTTAATGCTATGTTATCTTTAATATGGAAGATATATTTGATCCATGGAAAGACCTGTTTTCCCTGTGTGTGGTTTTTTTTTTTAAGAATGAATGTGTATTAAAGACATTGTTCCAATAAGTAAAAAGACAAAATAATTATGTCTATTTTTGCCACTGGTACCTAAAATTTACAATTCAGTCTGACTAAAAGAAATGTCACCCTTATGCCCTGCAACAGTGACTTTAGGATAAGGATATAATGAGAAATTAATTTTCTTTATTTTTCTCTTCATATCTTATGTTTAGTCACTTCAGCCACTCTCGATGTCTTCCCTTCCATTAAATCCCACTGCCCTTCCTTACCACCTGCCTGGTGAAACTTAGCCCCAGTTCAATCCAATCTTAGTTGACTGCCCCTTCCTCCACAGTGCTTCATGCAGGTCCTTCTCCCCATCCCTAGCTAGTTTTGAATCCTCAATACTTTCTCTGACCTCCCATTCCACCAACTATCCCCTCATTTTCACCAAAGACCAACCTGTTATTAAAGAAAATTGAAGCTAACAGTCCGCAATTCCTTCTACCAACAAAATGATCTGCATTCTCACAAATCTTTGCCTCTTCAGTGGAAGAGGGAAGAATCCTTTTATTTGTATTCTGGATTTCATTACCTCTTATCTCTCTAGGCTTTTTGTTCCATTAATTATCCTCCCACTCTCCAATATCCTCAGTCTCTTCCTGCAACCTACATTGCTCAAGTTTCTCCCATGTTAAAACAAACCCCATGTATAAGCCATTACCCTCCCTTAACTCTAAGAGGCACTCTAGATATTTACATAAGCCCTTGGATTCCCTTAATAGTCAAGCTGCTTAGAATGCTAGTCTATACCTATTTTCACTTTTTTACCTCGAATTACTTCCCATGCTTAACACTCTTCTTCCATCCTCTCCCTTCCTACATTGCTTACCATCATCTACAGGATGAAGTCTGAGCCCTTTATAAATTGACCTTGGCCTAGCTCTATAGTCTCTAGCCTCTTTGCTACCACTTCTCACCTTGCATTTTATTTATGCATCACTGAGCCATCCAGATCACACAACACTCTTTAAAGTATCTGTGCTTTTGCACATGCTCTTTCCTCCTTCCGCAATCATGTTTTTCACTTACACTATACACACTCTATTTGTCCTTCAAACCCTACTCTGGGATCACCTTTTTTTCGAAAGCACCCTCTTAGAAATTTGAGGGAAACATATAAATAGTATTAGCACTCTTCATCTGAGTTTCAAACGAATTTTTTATGTAAGAGCAAAGAGTACGGCAGGTGGAGAACCATCACATCTCCTTTATTACTGATAAAGCTGATGTTAGGTAATGCAGCTCCCCTCTTTATGCAATAATAATGAACCTTAAAAAGAGGCAGACTACCTACTAAATCATAGGGAGAGCTAGAAAGCCACAGGCCACTTCTCTTTTGTGCTGTGGCACAAAAGTAAGCAGAACATGTGCAGTATGGGAGAGCAGGCTAACTCCCCAAGGAGAGAGGAGGAGACTGGAAGAGGAATGCCAGTTTTCTTTCCAAATTCACCAATCAATAATCCTGCTTCTTTAGGGCAGAAGTGAGCAGGGAAACTGAGTAAGATAAAGAAGAATTTCCCCACCTCTACTTGCCATTCTGAAGATTTTCTTCTATAAGCCCACTATGCTTAAATACTAAGCCTAGAGTCCTTCCGGGATGTGGTTATCAGCTTTGGGAGCTCAGCAGTTGACCAGGATAATTTTGCTCCCACTTTCAGAAGTCAGCCCACTCCTCAATCCTAATCTCCACTCTTTTGTGAACAAAGTATACGGTGTAGCTCTGTTCCCCAGAAGGCTCTGAAATGGATCAAAACAAGACATTACTTGGATCAATTTCAAGGACACTGGATGCTCAAGGCTGAAAATTATTCTATTTCCTACTTCAAATTATATCTAGTCATGTTGTACACCATAGTAAGCAGAGAGACTCTAATGACTTCAAATTAAAACATTAAGATATTCTGAGAATAAAACGTATAAAATCATTTCAATAACAAAATACTAATAATACACAGATGTATCACATTTAAATACAAACCACCTCCCATTATCAAATTCCTAAGGAAAAATTAAAGTGTAAGTTAAATCCCCTGCAATCGAGCCCTGATCTTTTAAGAGGCAGCTCCCCTAACTGCCCTTACAAAGTCAATCTATGCCCTGAGAAACTCTCAGTGGTTTCCTAGATCCTGATTCCTTTTGAGGAGCTGTTCTAATCTGCCCCTTGAAATCTTGTCTGTCTTCTTCTATTAGATTATTTGGGCCTCAGTCATTTTTCTGATGTAATAACCATAAAGACATTTTCCCATGTTCTAGTGCATTCTTTAAGGACATTTAGACACAGGTGCATCTCCATTTCTCTTTTATGTGTGTCCATCTTGGACTTTAAGATCTAATTTCCATTTCACATCTTTGTCTTTCCTTCTAAAAGCTCTCTTCCCAAAAGGTCAGATGTTCTCTGAAGAAAACCTCTTTCTTCCTCAAGTGCAACCAGCCTGCCAACCTTTATTTTGTTTTTATTCAGTTATTCCTGTTCTGAAAAAAAGACTGAAGCACACTTTCCAAGTCACGCTAGCTTCTCTATTATTTCTTTTTTATTTTATTTTATTTTTTTAGAGATGTGGCCTTTTTTTTTTTTT